>NW_010288944.1:20481-32158 GCF_000700745.2 Antrostomus carolinensis | reverse complement strand
CCCCCACCCCGTCCCCCCAAAGAAAACTGTGGGGCCAACGAGATTTTGGGGGGAATTTCTTTGTCAAGAGCAAACCAAAGAGATCGCCACTTCTCGGTGAGAGGAAGCCACCAAACTCATACTCAGCGCTTACATTTAACACATGTAAAAGGATTACAAGACCCAGTCACACAACTTCCCTCAGACTCAAGCTGTATTTTATCCAACCCAAAACGTTTCGTATCGTTTTGTCAACTTCAAAAAAGAACAAGTTGGATGAACTCTCTCCTTCAGACCACAACAGCAGAACTTAACAATATATACAAATGAATTTTTATCAGTTTCCTATAACGCAGAAAACTTTAAAAGAGACTTAAAAAAAAAAAAAGAAAAAAAGAAAAAAAGGATTTCTTTGCTCTCAAACTTCATTTAAGAAACTCAGCTTAACAGACAGTTGTTCTGTAGCATCAGTCAAGTTCACTAACAAAAAACCCTTTGCTTGTATGCTGTAAATAAACCAAAGTGTCCAACAGTTCCGGTGCCGTTGTTCATGTGGTGTTTAGTTGACTTTGTCTCTCCATTTCAGCTTTCTTCTCTCGCCGGTGGTTAACCGCAGCCCAGAAGGTTATTTTTTTCAGCACTTGCTGCAAAAGTTTGGATGGCAAACACGGTATTTGATTCTTTAAGAGAGTTGCGTATTTACCAATGCAGTCGAGACACAACCTGAAGAAGGAGGAGGGAAAAAAAAAAGGTAAAAATAATATATATTTATTTAAGTAAATGTTCTCTAAGCTGAAGAGCTGTGTGTAAAAGCAGAGGGTGTATTGATTTACACCAGACTCTGTGCCGATAACCTCAACTCACCTGAGGAGTGAATAAGGTTGAGTCTGAAATATCAACAAATCACTGCAGTGACCCTGGATCAACAGAAAGAAAGAACCATTAAAATAACAAAACAGCTTAACTGCTATTTTCTAGATGAATGTAACATTTATTACCACAGGCATAATTTAAAACTGAGAAGACTTAAATAATTATTTGTAAAGAATCTGAATAACAAATTCCTTTTTATGAGCCTAACACAGAAAAACCCCTCCTAAATTCCTTCCAAGAACATCCAAGGTCACATCTCACAACAGTTACAAATGAACCCAATAATATCAGCAATTATATTAACTTTATTTTATTTCAGTTTTAATTACTCTAGTGCTAAGATTTCATTATTCAGTTTACTGACTGTGTCCATGAAGTGCAAATCATCTTTGCTTCCACCAAACACCATCACTTCTCCTTCTTTTCCAAGGCAGGCTGTATGCCACAACCTAGAAATAAAATTAAAAATAGATTTAGCAACCGAGTCACAACAAACAGTTGTGCATTATCAGCAAAACAAATCTAAAAACCTCAATGTTTTTAACAGTTTCCTTGCATATTAACCTCTTCACCTCACACAGACTCTTCTCCATTCTTTATGAATATTCTTTTCAAAAGACTTTTGCTATCGGGACGTAAGTTGCTTTGAACTGAAATGGAAAGGTCACTTTTCTAATCCTGCGATTCCAGTACTTACGCACAGAGCCTCGACATCTCACTGGCCTGGCTACTTATACTCACTACAATCAATACCAGAAGAATTGCACCAGTTTAAATAATGTATTTTACAAGTTGCTCTGTGAGTTGCAGAAACAATAAAGCCTGTTCTTTATCAGCGGGTGTCTCAAGGCAGACCTGCTGCTCTTAGGGAAGAACGGAGAATACAACACCGAGCGCTCACTGGAGTGATGCAATTATGAGAGTCCCTCTTTTCTACTCCCACAGAGTATGTTGGGACTTAGTTATCTCCAAGCATCTTTTTTTTTTTTTCCCCTCAAATATTACTGAAATGGGACAATTGATTCATAATTTACACAGGAAGGAGAGGCAGCCACGCGTGCACAGAGCACGGTAACGTAACCCTTACTTAGAAAACCAAAACAAAGATATTATTTTAAAAGTCTTCAGAGGTAAAAAATTAATATCTTTAAAATATATCACTCATTTCTTTAACAACATAAAAGGAGAGAGCAATGTGACTATCCATCTCATGAGAACCTCGCTGAATGATTACATTTCATATACAGCAATATGTTTTTGTCATTATTTGACTTTTCTGTACTCTAGTTCAATATACTTTTATTTATCACTACTTCAACAAAACATTACAGTGGAAAATTTTTAGAAAACAAAATAACTACACAAAACAAGCTTTTGCCAAGAACAGCTTTTTCTTTTCCATTTTTTTTTTCCTTTTAAATTTTTCCACTATTTCTTTAATTCATAACTACAATTCTAACGGCTTTAAGACTGTGGGGTTTTCAGTACTGACTCTTATCCCTCAACACTAGGATGAGAGCTTCAGAACACAACTGATCCTGTTTCAGTTTTACTCTTCCCCCAAAGATGCCTGGGGATCATTTTCAGTGTGTCAATGACTTACATCACACCCACAAATAAATGTGCTGTTGTGCATCTAAAAGCACGTGGTATGAAAAGATCCAAACCAAACCCTGACTTGTAAAAATCTTGCTTTAACAATGATTCTGCTACTTCAGCAGCTCCACCTTGCTTGATTTACTTTTTATTACGAGCAGATAAAAAAAAATCTGTAATTTTTCTACAGGTGTTATCACCACTGAAATAAATATCACAAGATGATTATCACCACAGAGCTCTGGCCCTTTAAGTCTACTTAACCAAAATTATGTGCACTGCTAAAAACTTGCATGCAAAAGTAAACGTTCTCACTTTCTTACTCCATTCACATCAGTAATTATTCACTGTTCTCCTTAGGATAAACTGTATCCCACCTTTTCTCTTCCTCATACCTGTAGATAGATCTGTCTCTGCCTTATCTGCATTACGAAAACTCTTGCCTGGACTTCATCACCGAAGAACACTGGGAAGCCTGTCGGACCTTGACTTTGTTGACATCCTAGCTCACAACCTGATGCTTTTTCTACAGACTGCCAGAGTGTAATGCCCTCTCACAGCTGCTCTAACTTATCACCTAAACACTCTTAATGAAGCACGTTATTTCAATGATAACAGATGCTGAATTGACAAAACCTTTTTACACAGCTCTTCTAACTACAGAATTACATTTGTCATGAAAACACCAGGAATCTAGAAGTTAAATAGACAATTTGTTCTCGCTTTTAACTTGGCGTGCAAAACATTAGCTGAAGTACAACTGATAGAAGGAAAGTATTTTCTGTCAATACAGAACCACAGATCTATAACCTGGAAGATAATTTTTTAGAAATTACTAAAAATAAAGGTCCAAGGAAATTATTCGTTACAGAATTTAAGGAGGGAAAAAATTTTGCAGAAGTATCAGGAAAATACACTAATGTAATGCGTGATATAATGTGTATTATTATAAAATAACAGAAATATATAAAAGTATACATATATATTATTGCTACTGCATTTTAAGTCCTGCTGTAAAGTCATATGAGTGACAGAACTGCCTTAAACCTTTTTCAGTTGCAGAGATCCTGCACTAATCCTCTGTAAGAACAGGGATACAATCATGGTACAAGTGTTTCTCATTCAAACTAGTTTGATATATGGGCAGGCTTTCGGTATGACTCCTTTTATCCATGGACTTTATTCCAGGACTTCCTGAAAAAGGTTATTAAAGTATCTTTTATTTCTTTCCTTTTTTTTAAAAAAAAAAAGGTAAATTAATTCAGTAATTAGGTCAATAAAAGTCAACGTCCTCAGCCTACAAACTGCATGCCAAAATCTTCAGAGGGTTGAGAACTATAGGACACGTTTGGACTTGAGGGAGCTCTGAGACTCTGGACAGCGTATGACCCAAAAGCACTGTTCTCTTAGGAGGGTCTGGGCTGTGTGTACAGCAGAGTCCTCAGCAAATTTAGCAGCATCAACCTCAGGAACCCTCTTTGCTGTTTCTGCTGCAGCAAGAAATGTGGCTTGCTCAACAGCCCCTCTGCCAGCACAGCCAAGTGACAGCTCCACTTTGTAGCCCAGTATGGGATCTGCCCTTGAATTGCCTGAGAGCTGTTTGGGGCTCAGGAGTCACAGGTTCCTGGTTCCTGACATCCAGCCCTACCACCACCTGAGACACAAATATTATTCCAGTTTAACTGCAGAGTAAAGGCTGAGCTGCAGCTCCCTGGGCTGCTGCCTGTAGAAAGAGGATATTCTGTTCCTTCCTGATCCTTTTTCATGATGCACCAGTAAAAATAATTACACAAGGTGAGGAAGTCCAATTCAGCAGTCAACTTGTATGAGACCATCCGTGTAAAGAACAGAACACAAAGACAAACATTATCCTTGACTGCTAAGGACAAGAGGAAATGGCCTCAAGTCGTGCCCAGGGCAGTTGAGATTGGATGTGAGGAAGAATTTCTTTGCTGAAAGGGTTCTGAGGCATTGGAAGGGGTTGCCCAGGGCAGTGGTGGAGTCCCCATCCCTGGAGGGATTGAAGAGTCGTGTAGACACAGTGCTGAGGGACATGGGTTAGTCATAGGGGACTTGTCAGTGTTGAGTTCATGGTTGGACTCGATGATCTTAAAGGTCTTTTCCAATCTGGGCAATTCTGGGATTCTGTAATAATGTGCTTTGTTATTTAGGGCAGTTATCAGTCCCTTCATACATCAGTTAAAAGACAGAAAATATTCTATGAAGCTAAGGGCTAAGTTTATTTGGGCTTGAAAGAGTCTGAAATAGAAGAAAGCAGAAAACTTGGTCTACCAGTGCTGTTATATTTAAAAGACACCCTAGAATAGGATAAAACAGGAAGAAAATTAATTGAGGTAAAGATATTTCAGTAATAGAAAACAACATAAGGCAGGAAGCATGCAAATGCCAGACCAGAATTGTAGGCTATGCTAAAAGAATGATATAAAATTGTGCTGAGAGCACCCGGGTGAATGTACAGAATTAATAGAATTTAATGAAAAACTGAATATTTACTATCTACAGCAAATCAATTCAATAGTATTTACATTATCAATACAGAGAATCCTTCAAACACTGTGTTAAAAAAAGTCTGTGCTCTGATACAGCAAGCAGTTGTTTTTAATGACAGATTCTAAATAAGCTCCAGGTTCAGAACATGAAACTTGATTTCTTTAGTCAGAAAGAATCAATCTTTTCCTTCCTTTCCCCTGTTCCAAGGGAACAGAGTCTGGAAGACACAATATTGTTGCCATTATGAACAATACATACTCTAGAACTGGGTCCTTTTTGGTTGGCAGTTAAGTCATCAAAATTACAAAACTCCACAGTCATTTACTGTGCTGTTTAGTACTAAATTCCATTTTGCCAAACCACATAATTAACCTTCTGCTCAGGGAGAAAAACCCAACCAACCAAACCAAGGTATTTTAGAATCCTTTTGAATCCTGAAAGGAGCATCAACATTTTCATAGTTGTCTCTCCCATGTTTTTAAGAATGTTATCAACATTAATCAACTTTTAATATTCTCATCAGTTATTAATTCCTCAAAAGTTAAGTGATATACATTTTTGTATATAAAAATAATTTGGATATAGAACACCAGGTTAGTTGGACACCCAGATCCTTCACCACAAAAAAATCTCAATGCAAGTAAGTATCAACTATAATAAATGTAGAAAGTGATAATGCTGTATCAGGTATGAAGGAACATAAGTTAGTAAAGCAAACATTCAATTATACTGCATTAATGTTCTAAAATATTCTTATAATGTAGTTTAAAAATACTGTTCAATAATTTAAAATTACTTAATTTTTAAAAATGCCTAAATTTCAGCAAACATTATCTATTTTTGTATACCTAGGCCTACTCTTAGGCAAATGGGTGAGCTGTTTCCATCCATTTGTTGTAATGCTGTGAATCCAGCCATCACCTACAAAGAACAACACACATTAGTACTTTTTCTTGGGAACACACATTAGTACTTTTTCTTGGGACAAAGTGTTACAGTTTTTATTGGATTATACAAAAAGCTCTGTGTTCTAAGAGGACATTATATTAAGACAACAGTGACATCATCACTACATGAACTTATATCTTTTCAGTTTTTTGTAATTTAACTTAACCATTCACTTACAGAAAGCTCATTGCATTGAAATCTGTAATTAAAATGCATTTCCTTAGATGTATTGAGAAAGCAGGTCAATCTCCCTTTGAAAATCACCCCCTCCCAGTGGAATATCTCTGTGACACTTAAAGCTGTTTGCACTATTTCAATTTTTTTTCATGAAAATAAGTTGCCTTTTCTAGCAAAGGAACTCTGGGTAAGAGTATGGTACTTCCTATTTAACATTTTGCAGCTGTGATTTGTTACTCATCCACAAATCACAGAATCACAGAATGGTTTGGGTTGGAAGGGACCTTAAAGCTCATCCAGTCCCAACCCCCCTGCCAGCAGCAGGGACACCTTCCACTAGACCAGGTTGCTCAAAGCCTCATCCAACCTGGTCTTCAACACTTCCAGGGAGGGGGCATCCACAACTTCCTTGGGCAACCTGTTCCAGTGTCTATATGATGTTGACATTATTATTTGTATCTTCTTACTGCAGTTGCTATTGACATCAGAAGTTACCCCTTGTTCATATCAGAAGGCATGAGACTCTTGCTTTTATTCTTTTAGATGACAGATTTATTATCATATGTTCTACAAAAATAATAAGATAGCTAGAGAAATATTTAAGCACCGTGAATATTCTGTTACAAGATTTAGATCTAAGCAGATTGAGAAAGAACAAAAGTGCATACTATACGAGATCAGTACTAAAGTGTACGATAGAATTATAATCTCTAAATTACTTACTTAAAGGAACATTATCAGAACTTAGTCCACCAAAAAGAAAAAGTCTGTCATCTCCTATCGGAGTCAACGTGTGCCAGGATCGATCTTTTGGTTTCTCTCCGCTGATATTAATACTTGGTGAAACAAACAAAGGAAAAACAAATATTCTAAGAATGCTGAAAATTAACCTGTCAGAAAATTTAATAGTTAATTTACAGAATCACAGAATGTCAGGGATTGGAAGGGACCTCGAAAGATCATCCAGTCCAATCCCCCTGCCAGAGCAGGAACCTAAATGAGATCACACAGGAAGGCGTCCAGGTGGGTTTTGAATGTCTCCAGAGAAGGAGACTCCACACCCTCCCTGGGCAGCCTGTCCCAGGGCTCTGGCACCCTCACTGGAAAGAAGTTTCTTCTCAAGTTTAAGCGGAACCTCCTGTGTTCCAGCTCACACCCATTGCCCCTTAGTTTATTTAGTTGGATATTTTCCCAGTGAAAAAGCTGAACTTACACAATCTGGATTTACTCTTGAGAAGAATGGTGTTCAAATCTAAAGAGGTAATTTCTCATAGTAACTGTTCTCTGAACAATCAGGTAAAATATCAAATGTAAGGACAAAAGCATTGATTGCTATTTTGTTTGCTTTCCAGAGATCACTAAAGCCACTACTAAATGTACAACCGAAGGCACTTAGGACAGCAAAGAAAGGACTATATATTCAATAACTGCGCAGTACATTTAGGCAAACAGACTCAGTGATTTGAGAGAAAATTTAATGAATCCTGAAGTCTCGCTACTCCTAGGAAATTGATCTTAAATTATGCAGTAATTATGCTTTACTTTGTATGCAAAGGTGCTCCCTCTGCAACCATTGTGCCTTTGAACACAATGGTGGGTCCCCCAAACTTGGAGATAAATTTTAGTAAAAAGTAGAATTCCTAAGAATAGGAATATGTAGGTTTATTATTAAAAAAAATAATGTAGGTTTATTATTAAATAATGATGTAGGTTTATTATTAAATAATGATGTAGGTTTATTATTAAAAAAAAATATGGTCATGTTACAAAAATATAGATTTTATATTGATTTCATTTTACCTGCACAGTTAGGTATGCTTGAGATGAGAATCTGAAGAGTAAAGAACCTGAACATAAGGGATTACCTACGGTGGGTGACCTGAATTTACATCATTGTACTTTAGGCACTTGGGTGTACACTTGTCTCAGGAGGATCCCAACAGAGTCAGCAGAGTACGGATCGGACCTCCAGAGGGCATCAGCCCATCTACTATCTTGATACTAAGCAAAGAAGCAACTGCTGTTGTAAAGTACCTAAAGTTAAGACACAAATAATCTAGGCCACCACATATTCAGTATGTCCTCACTTTGGGAAAAGGATGGAAAAAGCAGGTGCCAACACCTGTGAGCTCTCTTGTGGGGTCAGAATCCTAGTCAGAGACTGTCTGGAGTGGGCAAGGAAGGAATGTTCAAACCAGATAGACTATATCTCAAAGAACAGGTTCCTTTTGTTCCCCTCCCTCCTCCACTTTCCTGGAGTATAAAATAGGCAGATGTCTGCTCAATCTACACTATGAACAGTGCAGAGACAGTCATCTCTATTTCCTTTATAATGAATGAAGAGAAATAGGCTCTTGAAAAGTACAACTGGTGATTTATTTCAGCCATCTACCTTAGCAGCAGTTGTCTCACGCCCCAGAAGTGCCTATTTCTCTGAACTGAGCACAGAGGAAGCCTAGGGTGAGTAACAGAGGCACCTGCAGTTCACTTAGAGGAATTCCACTACTGGTGACTGCTAAGCAGTTCTCCATCTGGAAGCTAAGACTGAAGAATCACAGCTAATTAAACAGTGATTGCAAAACTGTCCTACTAAATTTGGTGCTCATGTTGGAGCCAAGTCACAGAATCACAGAATCACAGGATGTCAGGGATTGGAAGGGACCTCAAAAGATCATCCAGTCCAACCCCCCTGCCAGAGCAGGAACCTCAATGAGATCACACAGGAAGGCGTCCAGGCGGGTCTTGAATGTCTCCAGAGAAGGAGACTCCACACCCTCCCTGGGCAGCCTGTCCCAGGGCTCTGGCACCCTCACTGGAAAGAAGTTTCTTCTCAAGTTTAAGCGGAACCTCCTGTGTTCCAGCTCACACCCATTGCCCCTTAGTTTATTTAGTTGGATATTTTCCCAGTGAAAAAGCTGAACTTACACAATCTGGATTTACTCTTGAGAAGAATGGTGTTCAAATCTAAAGAGGTAATTTCTCATAGTAACTGTTCTCTGAACAATCAGGTAAAATATCAAGGCTCCACTCCCTTCATCATCTTCGTGGCTCAACTCAAAGTCACAACGTTTGAGTGCTTGCTTTGCACGGCTCTTGTAGAAGATGTTTCTAAAATGGGCAAAAGAAGCAGACTGTGCTGAGATACAACAGGCTTTGATGTTTGGAAAAATAAATACCAGATACTGATGGGTGATAACGTTTCAATCTTTCATACTACTGATACAAAAAATTACCACACTAAAGGAAATAACATAATATTGAATGATTTGAATAACAGGTCAGTGGAGCTCAGGGAAGGCAAGGTGACTTCTGGGTAGTAGCAAATAAAGTAAATATTGCAATCTCATGCTGGAAGATATTCCTGAATTAGTAAGTTAATATTATGTAATTCCTTAAGAAACCTGCATAGAGTTGAATAAGAAAAAAACCTGGTGTGACTGGTTAATGAAGAGCCATGGGGCTTTAAATAAAATCATCACTGCATTTGGGATTTTTATTTTAGGAGAGGAATATGAATGTAGGACTGTACAAACCAAGTCCTCCTCACTGGGAGATCTGCACTTTACAGAAGAACTTCAAACACCTGCAGTCAACTTGTCTTGGTCAGCAGCATTTAGACAGTCACACTTTTTAATCTGTATTAAATCCTTGAGTTTCATTTGGTGATAATTCCCATGGCAGTCAAAGACAATTTCTCTGCAGCTGCAGAATGGCTGAGATAATTCTGTTATCAAGATCAGAAAGGTTGAAGCTACAGGGTAAGAAAGGAAAAGTTCCTTGCAAGAAACACCTAAAGGAGAAAATGTTCACCCTGAAAGCAAACAAGTCTGAAGGAATTTCCTCACCTGGAATGACATTAGGGCTTTTGAGAGGCAGTTTTCAGCTGGAAATGGATTGTCTGATGAGAACTATTCAAAACTGCTCCTGGTACTCAAAGTATGTAAAGTGACTTTCTTTACTTCACATTCTTAACATGTAACTTTATTGGTCTCAGCAAACATTTCCTTGCTATATAAATTTCAGACAAAAGAAAAACAGGAGAGAAAAAACCCCACGGCCTGTTTATCTACTCTGTCTTATTTTACAATGTTTGTGTGTGAAATCATGAGACTTCTGGGAGCAAGTTCTTTATATTGGAGATGACCCCTACAAATGCCTGATTTCCAATACAGGCACCACTACTGAATTTATGAAAGGAAGCAGGTAGCCAGAAATAATTTTCCAAACAGTTTGTGCAAAGACAGACTGGAAACTGGAGTCAAAATGTAAATACTAATTGATATTGTCCTGAAAGATACATGGATTTTTGCTCCTTTTGTAATTAGGAGGTGAAATCATGCTAAGAGGCATTGTATGTTTCTGCATGCTGACAGGTGGACTGGTAATATGAGATGATTTTACCATAGTAGATAATTAATAGCCACAAATAAATTATTTGGAGAAACCATCATCTAGCTCTAGGAAAGAACTATGAAGCTTCCTATAAGGCCAGTCTTTGATTAATTACCCCTCTAGATTAAATAATTATGAACGCTTTACCTCTTGTGAGGTGCCACCACAGCACAGACACTCTGCAAAGAGACTTTTTTCCCTAATCTCTTAAATATCTGTTTCTGGTCTCTCTAAAATCTCTTTTTTCAGCCTCTCAAAGGATCTTTGCAGATGTGCTATAAAATGGCTGGACAGCAGGCTCCTAAATTTGTAATATTCAGAGTCTATACTAAATAATGGGTAAGTCTTGTGAGCTATTCTTGGATCACAATATAGAAATAATTGAGAACTGGAACAATCTTCAGTTTTTAGGAACGCCTGCATTGAGTATTGCCATCTTTCATTGAAAGCTGTGTGTGCATATGTAAAATCAGCCTGTTGTATTCAGGTCAAGAACAGAAAACACTTTAAAAAACTTAAATATTGGCTTTCATATGCCAAACAAAATGGAACACTGGCTGACGAGGACTTCGACAGAACTTTGACATTGACATCTCCCCTTCAGGGCTTGAAATTCCTCTCACTGACTTGTCACTCAGCTGTCACGCTTTCCTTTTTTAAAGCGACATAAAGCAAGCCAAACAGCAACTGCTCATGCAAAAATTAAAAACCAAGCAGCTAAAGCATTAATCTGAATAACCAATCCACTCAGAGAGAAGTTCACAGCCTAAGAGAGACAATGCTACCGTTTAAGTAGAACCCTGTTAATTTTAAAACAACTATCAAAGAAAAAAGAATTAAACAGGAGCGTGTCCAGAGAAGGGCAACGGAGCTGGGGAAGGGTCTGGAGCACAAGTGTGCTGAGTTCCCTTGTGGCTGAGGGAACTGGGGTTGTTGAGCCTGGAGAAAAGGAGGCTGAGGGGAGACCTTCTGGCTCTGTGCAAGTCCCTTGGAGGAGGGTGGAGAGAGGTGGGGGTGGGTCTGTTCAACCAAGGCCCAAGGGACAGGACAAGAGGAAATGGGCTCCAGTTGTGGCCAGGGCAGTTGAGATGGGATGTGAGGAAGAATTTCTTTGCTGAAAGGGTTCTGAGGCATTGGAAGGGGTTGCCCAGAGCAGTGGTGGAGTCCCCATCCCTGGAGGGATTGAAGAGTCGTGTAGACA
>NW_010288944.1:0-20295 GCF_000700745.2 Antrostomus carolinensis | reverse complement strand
AGCAGGAAGAAGGAATGGATGGAGGATTGTTTCTACCCCTTGCTTCGCTCTCGGCTCAGAGGGCAGAAGAACACACTTGGTGCAGGATCAGATCGGCGCTCACAGGTGATTAAAGGTGCCAATCACAGGTGCATGAAGCACATGAAGCCCTGGAGCAGGATCAGTACTGACACATACTCAGGAAAGGTGTGTTTCATGGTCTTTTATGAAATGACTATTAGGTTACCTGGTGAATAGGAACAGAACAGTGGTTATCACCCATCAGTTACTGTTTATCTCCTGGTTTGTCTATCTAATATATCCACTGATTCTACACATGTAGTAGGCACTATCATAAATGCTGTATGTAAAGAAACAATCTTAGGAAGTATGCCAATACCTGATTTAGCTTAAAATTGAAATATTTAGGTCATGCTTTTACTTGATTTTTTAAAAAATGGTTAAGATGCTTATCTTGGGGTGGGGGGGAAGATCTTTCCTCAATCTGTACCATAATGAGCCAAATATAGACAGTAAAAACAGTATTCAAGAAGATATCAAAACTAAAATTCCATATGGATAAATGTACCCATCTTGAAAATGAGGATATTAAATCACTACATGCTGTGCTTAAAATAGCATCATCAACGCTTTGGTGCGGAACAGAAAAAGCTTAGTAACCACTATCAAATTAAATTAAATTGAAATCACAATCTAACAGCTGTTAAAATAGTCCCCAAACTCCCATTCTCCTCTTGGAAAAGCTAAAAAATTAGCACTAGAACTATTTTAACAGTATGTTTCAATCTGATACGTTCAACTTCAAAGTGTTAGAGAGAGAAACCTACCTTCCAGACCAAGTCCAAGTGTCTAAATTCAGGCAGTGCAAATCATTCATTCTAGTTTGCTAAAACAAATAAATAAAATCCCAGTTGAGTTCTATTAAGCAAACAATAAGCAAAATATTTCAGCAAGGCCTTCCCAGGACAGAATATTCCAAGTAACAATATTTTGAAGAAAACTGTACCCAGATGCCTTAAAACAAGTGTGTGTTATGTGGCAGATGAAAAGCATTTCTTCTCAATAAACTCATGCAACTCTCAGAAAACTACCTGTTTGGAGTATTTACAGTAATGCAACAACAGTATGGGGCCAATTTTAGCTTTTAATAACAGTTTAATAGTGAAGAACTCTGTGATATTCAGATCCTGCCAATGTATTCAATTTTCATCCATCGCATTCACAGTAGGTAACTGCAGAAGACAAAATACATTGTCATTTCCTCTCATGATTTTCCTTTGTGTTCTGATCAGAACTATGCACCCTCCTGCCTGGTCACTTATTCCTTGAAATAATCAAGTAGGTACTGTACTCAGTACTTGACATCCCATAAAAAGTTCCTCACATCTGTGTTTTTTTCTCTTTTCAAGAAGGCAAACCCTTTCACAAAGTTATTACTAGCAACAACAAGGTTTTATGACCCCTTAGCATTTGCCATCAAAATAATAAGATGTATCAATGAGAACAATGGGAAATCAATACACTTGCATATCTACCTGTGTTTTGAGACGAAGTAATTGCCTTAGGAACATAAAGGGGGTGGTGGAGGATATAAGACAGAATTTATTTGCTTTAGATTGTAGCAATATTTTCAACAGCTTGCAGGACGCCTGAGTGATATCTGTGATTCTGCTAGGTACTACAAAACAATATCTGAGAAATAGGGAAATATATCTTGCCTTACCTTACAATTTCTTTTCTCCTAGGGTAGTCCATAGATCTATTAGAATAAGCCTTTCTCCAGCTTGCAGATCCTTTGAGGCAGAAACTAGACTTGTCCTTTAAGTCAGAACAGGAGTAGTTTTACCCCTGAGAACTCAGCCAGCTAGTGAGTCTGAGACTTCCAAACCTGTCCATCAGAGCTACTGAAAGTCTCTCAGAGTATTTCAGGAATCAGCAAGGTTTTTCAGGATAGCTGTGGCCTCTGATCAAGTACATGCTAGCCCTTTTCTGTCTCAGGGAAGAGAATGTTAACTAGCATTTTGGAAATGCCTTTAGAGAGGCCAACAGGTTAAAGAAAAGCAGTATGAGAGGGCTTTTGTGCACTGCCTGAGAAACTTCATCCCCGCAAGAGGGTGACTGTGACAATACAGTGTGGTCCAACTGACAGCTAGTGGAACAGATCTGTCTGGCATGACAAGTCTATTCAGTTTCCTGCTCCTTCAGGTGGCTTTGAAAGGGGATGAGGAACAAATTATACAAGCAGAAAGCAAAATGCAATTTACTGAGTATCTTCTGCTGTACCTGTAACACAGCTAGACATTTGGGTGGGGAAAAAGCAACATCCTGCCCTCTAGAACTAAAAATATTTAAACATCTTGGAATAACAGTTTGGTACAGAGGACATCTCTTAAAGAAAGGGAAGAAAGAAAGTTGCTGTTTTGTTGGAAAATAAGGTTTCAAGAAGATCCCGTTCAAGACCTCCTCGCTGACTTTCCTTTCCTAGGCATTAGGCAGAAGATGGAGCAGTTTTCTGTTTCTTGGTCCCTGGGAAATCAATGTATTATAATCTTTAAATTCTCATGATTCAACAGATTGACAGATGCATTAATTACATCAACCTCATTTTGAATTCAAAACACAGCATCAGTTGGACACGTACGCCTAAGGTTCAGTCCTTTAACACAGCTTTAACAAACGAAAATGCCTCGTGACCCGACCCTTGTTTTGGGAAACTAAAGCACACAGGTTACAGAATCATCACTTGACATATGCAAACTTCTCTTGCAGTTTCTCCTGTATTTCTAAATGCTGCCTACTATATTTAATCACTTAGCTGATAATCCTAAAATGATTCTTAATTGGCTTAAAAGCATCAAGCCTCATAAGAGGGTTTGCATTTCCCTTTGAGCTACAAGGACTCCTTAGACATCCTACTTATCTCTGGCATGTTCATTTCTTTGCAGCCCAGTAAACATTAAGCAGGATCTGCTTTGTCTCAGGATTAGCTTTCTAGCATGATGAAAGGCATTAAGGGTGACATATTTACAGCTGGCTGCTGTTACAGTCAGCTCTGTGCAGCTCTCCATTCTGAGATTTACCATCAGACAGCTCTTACAGCTCAAATCTTGGTTAAGAGAAGGACTGCAGTTCAATTTATCTTCTGATCTTCACTGACAGAAAGGGTAACAGAAAATATAAACATGCATACATTAAGGCATCAGATGTGTGAGGAGTTGCTGGAAAGACTGTTTCATTACTTCATCATTCTTTACATGAAAACTTTCCACTTAAATCAAACATGAGACTTGCATCAGCTCCTGGACTAACTCTCCTTTTCTTCCCACTTTCTCCCATTTCTGTTTTGTTTTTTTTGTTTTCAGGGGCTTACCTGCAGGAACAGAGTCCACATAATACTTCTGAGCCTGTTTTCAAATGATTCCTGGTACAATTGATTTTGATCATCATCATCATCATCATCTTCTTTTACCAGTTCTAGCTCCAAGTTTGGAAAAAGGTGCCCTTTCCTCCCAGAAAGATGAATAGGAGAAGCCTCATGACACTTCCTGGCCCTTTCTGGTTCCTTGTAGAGCCTTTTCCCTGGGAAGATTTGTATTATGGTGAACTAGAAGGAGAAGGAGGCGCAGAGCAACCCCGTATTTGCTCCTTAATTTATGGAGAAAAGCAAGACTTCATCCTTTGGGGAAGAGTTACTCCTGTTGTCAGGAAATGTCGTGTTTTTTTGATGTCTTTAGCTTTCCTTTCTGTTTCATGATTTACATTAATTCCTCAAGCCCCACTGAATGTTCCCTAACCTTTCTAAGTTTCCTTCCATTTATTTCTAGGATAGAAAGTCAATCAATAATAATCACTAAGGTGAAAATTACACTTGCTGCTCTCCTACAAAATTAAATATAGCTTTCCAAAATTTCACTCTTCTCTGACATTGTTCCCAAGCGGTTTCCCTGAAATTTTGCAAATGGTTATTAAGAAAGCTGATGCTACCCAAGGAAGAGAAAAACCTCTTCAGATCAGAGCCTTCTTGTACTTCTGAATCCTGTAGTCAAATAGTCAGAGTTAAAGAGGGCATGTCCTCTTAGGGCACATCTAATGGTGCAACAGCACAGTGGAGGAATGACAGGTGAGCTCCAGTTTATCAATAATTTCACTTGCAGAGGCTGCATGAGAATCCTAGCTTGAGTTACAAAGCAACAGGCACAGTGCAGCAACCCTAACTAGCCTGGACACAAAACTCAGTGCTGTTCTGTTTCTGGTGTGAAGAGCTCTGCAGCACACAGAGACAGCCCTTGCTAACAAAAAGCCAGAGGGAGCAAGGCTCTGAAGGTTGAGGAAGGGTTCAGAAGGTCTCGAGCTGCACATTTACTTTTACACATCTAGGTTTCTTTCCCTCTCATGTCTGCAGGGTTGCTAAATGAGGAGCAGGATTCAGTTCAGCTGTGGTTAGCAAGAGTTCATTTATACAGCAGACACCAAAGAGCAAGTCCATAGCAGAGGCACAGGGCTCACTTAGCCTGGCATGGCTTACCCTGACACACAAGATTCAAGTAAGACTAGATACTTTTTCAATATCTCTTCTAATATCCCTTTATATTTTAATTTGCAAATTAAGTTTGTCCAAACTTACAGCTCTGGAAGCTACTGTGTGCAGTTCTCTGATCTCAGTCAGAGGTGGGGCTTTAGCAACAATTCCAGAGATCATGAAAGGTCACACAATGCAGATTGGCAAGAATAAACAGGATTCATTGTGGTTACTTTCCTTTCTGATTGCTCTGAAAAGTTACTTGGTTAAAAACTTTTCCTGCAGCTGTGGGAGGAGATGCAAACTGAAAAACTGGCTGGACATTCTGTGGCCATTCTGAACCTGCCTTGGTCTGTAGGTCTGGTTTCTGTCTGAGCAAGCAGGAGTAAGCCATTTTGTAACAGAACTGTAGACTTTCCCTGAGAAGAACACTGTGTCAGAGTACAGCTTCTACAGCATGAAAAACAGGGGATAGGGAACAAAGTGCAATTTTCCACTGTTTTATTTGCAAGTACTTGTGAGAATACAGGGTTTAGGTTATGGCAGCTTTCCAAGATGAAGTTGGCATGTGTTCCTTATAGGGCATTTCCAACCAACAGTTAATTCCTTCTCTTTCATCTAACAAAACTATAGAAACACAGCACTGAGGGCTTTCAAAAGCTTCTTCACTGTTACTTTTCACAGTAGCAGAGACAGAAAGCATCGAGTCTCATCTTCTAGCTAAATATGATTAAAGGCTCTAAATTAGCTGTAGGTAAAAGGAGCTAAAAACTTAAAAAAAAAAAACTATGGAAGAGTACACAGTAACTTAAATTAGGAGGTTTTTTTACTTGCCTTGTAGAAACTGTTTCTCACATTCCTGATAAACTCCAGCTTATACAGAGTCCTTGAAAAATATCATAGAATCATAGAATGGTTTGGGTTGGAAGGACCTTAAAGCTCATCCAGTTCCAACCCCCCTGCCAGCAGCAGGGACACCTTCCACTAGACCAGGTTGCTCAAAGCCTCATCCAACCTGGCCTTCAACACTTCCAGGGAGGAGCAGCCACAGCTTCTCTGGCCAACCTGGGACACTGTCTCACCACCCTCACAGTAAAGAATTTCTTCCTAATATCTAATCTAAACCTCCCCTCTTTCAGTTTAAACCCATTTCCCCTTGTTCTGTCATTAACTGCCCTTATAAAAAGTCTTCCCTATGCTTCTATTATTTTCCCTATGCTTTTGCAGTTTAAAAAGTTACAAAAAGAGGTGGTACACCTTCCAGCCCATAAAGAAACTATCCTCACAATGTACAAACCATAGGGGAGCCTGCATTAGTTAAGACTACCTACTACCATCCTTATTTCTAGATGTAACACAGGAATCTGTTTCCTTTAATGGACTGCTGCCTCAGGTGTAAATTCTTACATTAATGCTTCAGCAGAGAACTGAAGAGAAAATCTCTGACTAGTACTATAAAAATTAAGTGTGTTGCTGACAGGTTTTAGTATTTCCTTGCCTACCAGTGGTGGTTTCAGGTTTGTTGAGTACAGATAAGCAGGGGGATGATGCCTATGACTTTTTTTTTTTAAGTTAAGAGCTACAAAGAGTTAAGATTAGCAAGAATCTAGCCTTGCTTTAAATATGCATCCTGTACAGACAGCTCTTAACGCTGCCTTTGACTATTACCTAAGGGACAACAGATTTAAGATCCTCCCACAGTGTATTAAATAGTACAGTCTTGGATCAACTATCAGGAAAGCAAATATAAGCCTTACTCTTGCAGGAAAGAGCTTATATTGGATGCACAGAATAAAGCTGTTAACAGCAATCTCTACGGTATGCTGCACGTATTCTGTTATCAAGGGCACAGAGCACACTAAAGGCAAAGACTGAGACTGCAAAATTGACATTCAGAGAGCAAAGAAGAGGCTTAACTGGACTGGAATGGCCTGTGCCTGCAGTGGCCTGTGCTAGCAGATAACATCCTGCAGCATCCTGTACCAGCCTGAGCGTACAGAGACCGGTAGCTTTGTATCCAGACATTAGAATCACGTGCTGCTCTTTCAGACATCTGTATTTCAGTCAAAAAACTGACAAAAGTTTAAATTATAAAACTGCAATCTGTTATTTCCTACCTTTCAGAACCACGTGTTGCAATTGTAAATCTAAAAATTCCTTAATCCCCACAGCTATTCTGAACTTCACTTTCCCAGAAGGTAAACACCAGGGTATGAGAGGTGTGTATGCGAGTAACTGACTGCTCTTACACATTTCCTCTTTCTTTAGCAGGGGAGAGGAAGCACAAGCTAAAACTCAGTTATATTTACTACTTGCTAGCATTTCACTAAGTGAAATGGAGGGAAAAAGAAAAAAGCCAGCAGGTTTGGTGTATAAATCTGCTGAGCTGTAGCAAGCACAGAATGCTAGCATCTCATCATTTATTTAAACCTGGTCTATCAGCAGGCTTGCCTTTGTTCCACTCAAAAACCATCTCCTACAGAGGCTAACGCACACATCAACCATTTTTGTTGATTTAGAAACATCTGCATTTCCCTTTCTGCATGTTTTCCCTTTTTGGGACAATGTATGCTTCATCATTAACACTACAAACAGAACGACAGGCTCTTCTTGTAATGTAGAGGGGGATAAAAAGCAGCATCCTGGATTCAATCCCCCTAAGATACAGGTTAGGCCAAAGACAGTTGGGATTTTTGTTTTTTTCTACTATAAAATAATTTTCTATAAAAAAGTAACTGCAAAGAAAATAATATTACTGCCAATAAAATGTTTTAATTAAACACTAACCAGCACTCGTCCTCCAAAGATGTAACCTTTATTTCCCAGCACAGCACACGTATGAGCTGCTCGAGGCTGAGGTGGATCTCCACCCTAGAAGAACCAAAAGAAGAACCTTCAGAACATCATCAGCCAAGCCAAGGATAGTGGCAAGTCAAGATCACAGAGACTGCAAAAGTGAGGCCAAGATGCATCAGAATGCTGACAGAACTGCAACTTTGAAAGGAAATAATTTGTAGTCATGTCCAAGACTCCACAGACATTAAAAGACAGACACACTTGCCAAGGACAGTTTTTAAGTGAGTTCCCTCAGTAGCTAATATTTAATATATTCCCTCTTGGTCTGATTTATCAATGCTTTACTTAAGTGAAATTCAATTAATTTATCTTTAATTTCCAAGCATAAAATTACAATGACACATCAGATATTGCTGATATCCCCTGTGCAGCTTTATCTTTCCAAAGTACAAAACATCAGGAACTGGTACTAAAATCTCTGGAAATCAGATCTTAACATTTGATGTTATATCCAATAGCCACTTGTCAAAAAGTCTTCCCTATGTAAATCAGAAATAAAGACAGCAAAATTGGCTTTTACTTTGCAATGGTAATTTCATTTTTTCCATTTAGTTTCATAGGAATTTGAGAACATTCTATAGAGACTATAAAATAGTGTCAGACAGTCATTGCAATACAGTACTTCTACTGAGTTATTATGTAAAATCACCAGGATTTTATGAACCTTTATAGTACACTATCATATTAATATCAATAAATAGAAATGTGTGTATTACTATTTCACTGGGAAAGTGAGTAAACTTGCTCCTTTGGAAGACTATTAAAATAACATATTTGCCAAAGAATATCTGATCTGTTTATTCTAAAAATACAGCATGACTGGGAGATAATTGTTCAAAAGATTTTTTGACATTAACTCCTGAAGGGAATTCAGCAACTCCATACACACTGTGCTCAAAATAACGAGTGTGTAACCCTCCCATACTAAACATTTATCTTTACCTCACAAAGAACAACTAAATGAGCAATACAACTGGCCTAAATGGCCTAAATGAGCAATACAGCAAGTTTACTGTCTCTCCCCTTCCCTTCTTTAAGTCTGTGAAAGCTGAATGGTGAACCAAGAAGTCTAGATTTCCAGACCATTATTGTTCTTTCAGCCCAATATAGAACCATAGAATGGTTTGGGTTGGAAGGGACCTTAAAGCTCATCCAGTTCCAACCCCCCTGCCAGCAGCAGGGACACCTTCCACTAGACCAGGTTGCTCAAAGCCTCATCCAACCTGGCCTTCAACACTTCCAAGGAGGAGCAGCCACAACTTCCTTGGGCAACCTGTTCCAGTGTCTGACCACCCTCACAGTGAAGAACTTCTTCCTAATATCTAATCTAAACCTCCCCTCTTTCAGTTTAAACCCCTTTCCCCTTGTTTTGTCATTAATTGCCCTTATGAAAAGTCCTTCCCCACCCTTCCTGGAGCCCCTTCAGGTCCTGGGAGGCCGCTATAAGATCTCCCCGGAGCCTTCTCTTCTCCAGGCTGAACAGCCCCAACTCTCTCAGCCTGTCCTCACAGCAGAGCTGCTCCAGCCCTCGCATCATCCTGGTGGCCTCCTCTGGACTTGTTCCAGCTGCTCCAGGTCTCTCTTGTGTTGGGGGCTCCAGAACTGGACGCAGTATTCCAGGTGGGGCCTTACAAGAGCGGAGTAGAGGGGGAGAATCACCTCCCTCGACCTGCTGCCCACGCTGCTCTGGGTGCAGCCCAGGATACGGGGCTGCATCAATATACACCGTCCTTCCCACTGACCTATCAGCTTTGTGACAAGGGGGAGGCAGGGGAAAAGAAGAAATCTCCTGGCAGACCTTCATCTTTCATGTGGTCAACCCTCAGTTATCTGTGATAGGTAATCTATAAGTTATTATAAATTATACACAGATACAGTCACCCAAATGGCTTCCTATCGAAACAGTTCAGACAAAGGGGGTTTGTTAACTTCAGTTTGGCACCATAAAAACCATCCCTGTGTTTCTACCACCCAAAGAGCTTTGCTTCATTCCAGAAGGTCTTTGCCAGGTGTGGCAGATGATGAATACAGAGCTGGCTGGGGTTAATGGTTGTGCTCCAGCCATGAAACTTCTCCAGATCCAAAGCCCTTGGCAGGGCCTACAAGGTCACCCAAGGTTGGTATCACTGCCACAATCCCTTTCTGCAGGACCCAGGATTGCTTTGTGAGGAGCCACTGAAACACTTCCACACCTCGTTCCTCAGCCCCACTCTGCTATTCCTACACTAAATGGTTTTCTGGAGTATTCCAGTGTCTTGTCTTTCCAGTAATGGAGTGCTGACAGTAATTTTATATCCCAATAGTTGTGTTAAAGCTTTAATACAAAGCTTTATCTCAAGGCTATGCCCTAGATACAGAATACTGTATCCACATTTCCAACACCTCTCTGAAGCTTGTGATATTTTTTGCATCAGAAATAGCAAAACCACCAGTCTAGTAACATCCTGTGGGGAAAAAAATTCCTATCAGTTCCAAATTTTCCACATTTCAGAGGCACTGAGTGTCCTCCTATTTAATGTTATAAGCCTGAGCAATACTAAGCATATTTAAATTACTCGTCCCAACATCAATTTCTAGAACACAATAACTATTCAAAATGCAGTAAGATCACAATTGTGTCAGAAGACAAGACTGAAAAACACTCACTCTAATTGCTGGTTGAGACCAAGTTTGTGTGGTTGTGTCAAAAACATGAACATCATTATGCCATCCCCAGAATATCTGTCCTTCCTAAAAAAGAAGTTAAAAAAAATTAAAATAAGTATATTTTATTTTAAAATCTTTGTGCTTATTAACAGATAGAAAGCCAGAAGTGATCTATCAAAAATGAAAATAAACTAAAATATAGAATTTTATTAAAAGAAACATATTTTTATTAATATGTTAAAAATATTAACATATTAATATTTTTAGTAATGATGCAGCAGCTCAGGTCTAGTTGAAGGTCAACAGCATTCAGGAACGTTAGGGCTGATGACACTTTCAAAAATGGGCTTTGGGCTCCAACATGAGTCACTGCAATAGACAAATTCTACCTTCTAATTTTTAGTGTAACATGCTGAGAAAGAAATAGATTGTACAAAGTAATACATTTCTGTAAGTCAATATTTAACATTTGATGTAAGGATCTCTACTGCCTTGAATATCTATCTGTTTCTTATTAATTCCTGTCACTAAATACTCAAATCAGTCTCCTCCTTTCTATTAACTGTACAAAATCATTATAGGAAACCAGCTAATCCAGGCATCTTAAAATAATGACATTTACTCTGGTTAACAAATTACAGAAATTAACTGAAAGTACTTGCCAGCTTAGGCTTGTGAAGCTACAAATTCCCTATTGTTATTTCAAGGAAATAAACTCTAAAATTTTCTGGCAGTTTCATATTTAAAATATGTCTTCAGATTTAAAATGCTGCCTTTGTTCCTGCTCTGACAGCATTTGGTTTCACTGCACTCAAAGCCCAGCACTGGGTACTTGGAATATGCTGAACACCCACTGCTCCCAACATGCAATATCTGAAATTTCCAATCTTAAGTAGAAGATTCTAATTTGCATTTCTGCTGCTGCTGCTACAAATTAAAAGAAAAATCAGATAGATTTTCATATTTACAGAGTATAGAATAAAAGATGATGTTTTGGCAATCAGAAAGGACAAATCATTCTGAATTGTGACGAATCTCTTACCCAAAATGCATCGTGGACATCAAAACAATCACTCAGCTCATTATGCTTCCGACAGCCATAGCCACCGAAGTATATTAACCTAAAAGAACAACAACAAAATATAGTTCAGTTAGCTGTTTTGTAAATAACATTTGAGTGAATAAGCTGTAATTATTAATCTCAAGTTTTGGTTTACCTACTGTACTATGAATAATATAAACAACTTAAAATATTTCATATTGCACCTAATTACACAGCAAACCTTACTGAGATGAAGGTAATAGTTAAGCTCCTCAACCAGCCTGACAGAAATCCACACCACAAGCAAGGAAGGAGATTGAAGATACCTCAGAATCCCTACTCTCTGTTCCTCCATCCACAAGCTCATTGATCACAGTCACATTTTCAGACACGAGTCTCAAAATAACACATAACACACAAGGCAGTGAAATGCTCCTGCTAGAACTGCTACCCTCTTCTGTTGAAATTCCTGTGCTCCTGCTGTATTTCTGTCTACGTCTTTTCACAACAAATGTTCCCAAGGTTCAGCCCACAGGCTGCCTGTGACCCACAAAAATCTTTCTCTAGCTCATAAAGAGATTCTTTCAACTAATCACTACTGAATATATTGCATTGCAAGTATCGTTACACACCTCCCAGCCTAATATTCCACCCATGAAATGGCCATCCATAAGTAATGGTTCCTAAAGTTTTGTTTAACTTCAACATTTGAGGATATTTGGTATAGTTGTTAGTGATCTTGGGAGAAGGCAATTTAGGAAATGATGGGATGGTGAAGGTCATTCCAGATTGACATTCCTAGGGAAACAGAGTTACTGAAAGCATTGTGCAACACACCACAACATCCTGATCTGCAAATACTCTTCTGAAAAGGTGCATAGCTCGTCCCCAAATACTTCTGTTCAATGACAAGGTTACACTCTGCCTCCTAAAACAGGTAATTCTCTCAGTATGTGGATTACATGATACCCTAAACAGATAAATTTAGTTTTGAATAATCTTGTTGATAGCTAAAGAGAACTTATATTGTCATTTCATATGACACATATGAATTACAATTAGAATCAGAATTACAAAACCAAAATATAGTACTGAGAGGCATTATATATTTACACAAAACCTCTCTAGATGTGGAGTCCAGAAACAGATAAATCATTCACACCTTATAGTCTGCACTGGATATCACATTCTTACTTGTTTACAGTAACTTTTACAACAAATCACTGACATCTGTGACCAGATATGCCACAATACTGGGAAACTTTCCATAATAAAACACAAAATCTGAATATAATAAATATTTATTACATTTAATATATATAATTTATTTTATAAATTATATAATTTACTTATATAAATAAGTACAATATTTATTTTTAGCCAAGTATTTTTTCTAAATATACTCAGCAGCTTTTAGGACACAAATAACCAGGCTGACTTGGTTCTCATACTCACTGAAATGTCTTTGTAACTGTCAGTATTTGTATGCTACTGAAATCCTTGAAAACACACTAAATATATTTTATTGCAGGTAATAATTGAATGCTTACATAATGCAACAAATAAAACCAACGTCATTTTTATCCTGATTTTTAAAAGGTGTTAAAATTAAAACCATAAGTAACAGATGCACAATCTAAAGTCTCAAAGCATTCCAGAAACTTTCACTACATTTCCCAACCCCCTCCTAAAATGGGTTTATACTTACCCTTAATTCAGCTCACACGTGAGAAAACTCTGGTAGAAAGTTGTTAGGAGAGTTACACAAAATCCCACAGCAAGTCAAGCTAAGAATTAAAGAGTTTCATGAATCCCAAACCTGTGTCTCTTCACTTTCTAGTACTTCCTCTCTGCAATTAACACATATTAAATATTCTTAATGTGTTACCTGTCCATATACACCCAGCAGGAAAGCTTGTCACGTGGTGTAGGAGGTTGACCTTTAAAATTTGTAATTTTTTTCCACCTATAGGTTCCATTTTTTGTTCGCAAATTAACATAATACAGCTTAAAAGAAAAAAATTACAATATTTTCAGTATAAACGATGTTGGAAGAATCCAGCACAAATCACCACCAAAAAGAACAACCCACCTCCCCCAGAATATGCTACTTCCTTTGGAAAAAAAACAAGAAAACCCCTAAGGAAGTGAGTGTGATGTTTACAATATGTAGCAACGTATAGGAATAGTCCAACAGGCCACAAGAACACAGTTAAAGCATGAGAATGAGCACTGAGTTTCCTTCCCTTCACTCAGCCAGACCAGATCTGAAATATCTTGCTCCTTCCAGAGCCAACTGAAAAACTTGTGTGAGTCAAACAGCTCCCAGCTCAACTCTGCTGGCAGAATTTTCAGTAGTTCTGCCCAACATCACTAAGGAACTGCACAAAAATCAGCAGGGGTTGTGAACAGACATCCGAGTGCAGGCTCCAGTGCAGTTATTTTCCACTCAGGACTGAATTCTGGCTTCATTCACACTAAATGATAAAAAACAGCTCATTTCCTCTATTTTCCTACTCCAGTTTCAGCTACAAAAAAACCTGGTAGCTGTATTTTAACTTTAATTATTACCTGGTTATATAAGAAAGGTAATCACTATCAAAGACCAAAAATAAAAGTGATATTCAGAGATCAGTTGCAATTGTGGCTGCCACCAGATTTTTTTTTTAAAAAAAAGGGGGGTGGGGGAAATTGGGAAAGCACAGGCAGTTTTCAGAAGTAAATACAGAAAGTTTCACACAAAGGGTCTCATTCTGAACCTATGATTCAGTGAGAAATGAAAAAAATAATTAAAAAAAGAGTTGAATGTTAGAACAAAAAAATAAAACAAATAATAATAAAAAAGAGTTGAATGTTAGAACAAAACCTGAAGTTTTCTGTCAGTTTAAAAGTATACTTTTCCTAGAAAAATAAAGCTTTCCCTTAAATTTCTCCTGAACTCAAATGCAAAGTACATCAGACAAAACATTATTATTCATGTCAGCATTATTATTCATTCAAAAAACAATATGTTAGGAAAGAAAAGAATACAATACCCGATTACTGTATCCTTTATCATCAAATCCACCAAAAATGTACAGCTTCCCATTAATGCTTGCCCCACAGCTTCCTGACATGGAGGTAGGCAACTCTCCTTCCATCAGGTGCATCGTCCTGCAATTTAGCACACACATTAAGTCTGTAATGCTGCTTTCAAACCTGCTAAAATTAACCAACCCAAACCAGATGTATTAATCATTTTTATACTTAAAACTAAAAACACAGTTGCAATGTTTTGGCCGTAACTAGCACTTGAAGCTACAGCTGATACATGAAGTCAGGCTCTTGTGGTGTATTTCGAGTGCACGTGTTTATGGAGCATCTCCATTCTTCTGAAGGTGAAAAAGAGCATTAATAGAGCTGAAACATTAATTATTCAAAACCTGGAAATAACTATTAACTCCAAAACCTCCTGAAATGAGAACATGGTTTAGCTGTTGTTTTATTTGATGTTATTTTAAAAAACGAAAAGCTGAGGCAGGAGTAGAAATGAAGGTCAGAAGTACTCACTAATTCTGGCACCCCATATGCCACTCCCAAAAGTGTATTTTGCACCGTATTTAGCACAACTTAAAAAACCTCAACAATGCCAATTTTAGCAATGACTTCTTTGTTCTTCAGCAGCAGCAGTTTCTAGTCTTTCCCTTGCTAATCTCACTTACAAACCAGTAACTTCCTGTGATGCAAATTCTAACATCACACCAGCTCAAGCTTCACACAATTATCTGATAAAACTCAATTTCTGCCGAACTCACCAGGCTGAGCATTAAGCCAAGACTGAGCTTTGAATCATTACTCCACGTTGAAAATAGCTCCCTGAGGATCTCAAATTTCTACAGAAGATGGGAACCTGCATTTCCCTCTCTCACACACACACACAGAGCACACATGGCTTGTTTAGGATTCCCACCTTGTTGCCACACTTTCAGTCTCTGTGGATGTAGCAGCCAAACCCCAGTCTCTCTGTGCTGGCAACTCTATTTGTCCCTGCTTTGCCACTGACATCTCACAGAATGGCCTGGATTGGAAAAGCCCTTTAAGATCATCGAGTCCAATCATTAACCTCACACTGACAAGTCCCCTATGACTAACCCATGTCCCTCAGCACTGTGTCTACACGACTCTTCAATCCCTCCAGGGATGGGGACTCCACCACTGCCCTGGGCAACCCCTTCCAATGCCTCAGAACCCTTGCAGCAAAGAAATTCTTCCTCACATCCCATCTCAACTGCCCTGGGCACAACTGGAGCCCATTTCCTCTTGTCCTGTCCCTTGGGCCTTGGTTGAACAGACCCACCCCCACCTCTCTCCACCCTCCTTTCAGGGACTTGGACAGAGCCAGAAGGTCTCCCCTCAGCCTCCTTTTCTCCAGGCTCAACCCCCCCAGTTCCCTCAGCCACAAGGGAACTCAGCACACTTGTGTTCTATAATCGCAGTTGCTTTCACCCCACAGTTGCTGGCTGAAGTTTCCTTCCCTTGCCATGCCCGTTCACTTTTCTCAGCTCTCCACCTGACTTCACTCTGTGCCTTCCAAATGGGTCCTTAGCCCAGTCTCCCTTCTCAGTCATGGCCTCCCACCTTCAAAGCCTCATTTTTCTTCTCTGTGCTAGGTCTAACATCACACTTGTTGTCCCAGTCAATTCCATTCATCCCCTTCTTCCAGGCATCCACATCTGGATCAGATGCCTTCATTTTCTATCACTGGTGGCTACACAGAAGAAGAGGATCCTTCCAGCTTTGAGTTCTGATGCTTGACCTTCCCCCAGCCTAAAAGAACTGGAGGCAGCTATTAAGAAGAAAGGCTTTTTATGTGTTAAATCACCAGATGTGGATGAGGCATGTGTAACAGGGCACCTGTTACAGCTGCTCAGGGCACCACTTCCAAAGACCCTTGTTCTGGCACCAGCACTGCCACAGGCCAGCCCACCTTCCCCTTCTCTGCTCTTGCTCTCTCACTCCTGCTTGTCCCTGTGCCACGCGGTGCGCTCAGCTCTACGTGTACAACTGGGCTGTGAACTGAACGAGACCAAGAACAGATCCAGGTTAAAAATAACCCTGAAAAAAATAAAAAGAAGTTATATTTAACCCAGATCAGTTTCCTGATCTAATTTCCCATGTGACCATAGAAACAGCTGTACCCATACAACTGATACGGGGACATCAGGGGTGGAAACCAACCCTTTCACCAAAAGAAACAGACAGAAAAACACAGTCTCAACAAGGGTACAAAGTTAAAAACAAAAAAGAAAGAAAAAAGACTTGCTAGAACTTCACAGCTCATCATACACAAACTGCTGTTTGCCAAGTCAGTGACTTGGCTGCACAGATGTGGAACTTCATACGTACTGCAAGTCACCTTCCTGACCCAGCCCCCCTCCTCTTTTCCCTCCAAATTATTGCTTTGAATATGAGTATGCAAGAAACACATAAACAGGTGGGGGACTAGAAAAACAGCTGGCAGAAAACACATATAAACCCAAATAAACCCAAATGGATACTACTTTGACCAGACCACACGCAATTATTGTAATAGAAACCACTGGAAAACTTTATAAAGAGGCATTGTTCTCTCTCCTCACATCTGATATGTAAACATAACAAATATAAAATGTAAAGATTAAACTGCTTGGGATGTGCAAGGTCTGGTTAGTTATGAGTTATTTATGCAAATACACTCAGAACACAATTAAGTAATAACAAAAAATACCCAATTGTAAATAGATCAAGAACGCAAATAGCCAGTGTTTAAATATTTATTTTAACATAAAAGTTATAATGTAGGGAGAACTAAGCCAAAAAAAACGCCCAAATACAGTGCACCTGTTTTAACAACAGAGCCTTAAAGCAACCATTTAATACATTCTCTTAAAAAACCCAATTATACTTAAGGAATTAATGTGCTTCCTAGAGTTAATTTGCAAGTACATATGCCAGTTCTTCATTCTTTACATTAAATATCTGCTATTTAAACTCCAGAGGACGTGACCAATAACTCAAGCAACTGAAGTCTTTTTACTGCAGCTAACTGCAAAGATCTATGCAAAGATCAACTTTCTATATTAATTAAATTATGCAACTTACCATAAGCCGCTATCAATTTCATAGATCCAGAGCTCATCATTAGGCAGATAAACTTCATTTTCTTCAATTGACTACAACAAAACAAAACAAATTTGCAAATGTTAAATCAATTATGCATTATACACCATATGTTTTCACATGAAATACCAAATCACGTTACTTAGCAACACGGAATAATCTTAAGGAGATAATCTACCCGAGCATAAGTCATACCCCAGCATTATTGTTCTGATCATTACAATTTGAGACAGGCAGCTCAATAATGCTAATATTTTACATTTTATGCCAGAAGTTCAAAAAAAAAAGATGCTTTTCATTTTTTGAAGCTTTTAAAAATACTGTGCTAGGCGTTTCCTGATGTCATTGAGCTCAGTTGATTGTTCACAGCATTGTCAATCACTCATTTGAAGTTGTGAAGATTATAAAAAAAAAATAAGTTTGGTGTATCAGAGGTAGGGAGAGAAATGTTTTGATATTCAAAAAGCAGTATGAATATAATACAATTGGTAAAATTAATAAAAATTGGTAAAAATAAGAAAATAGCACAGGCAAACATTTAAAGTTATTAGGAAACATACACAACTGCTATGAACAAGTATCAGGACAGTACCATAACATGATCATGGATTTAAAAACAAACAACAAAAATCTTTAAGAGAGCAACAAGTATCAGGACAGTACCATAACATGATCGTGGATTTAAAAACAAACAAACAACAAAAATCTTTAAGAGAGTCTGTCAAAGATGAGGAAGTATTTTTTCCATCACTGATGTCATCATTCTGAGCAGATTTTGCTGTAGTTTGTCTTCATACCTCCAAAAACAGAACGTCACAGATGAGCATCAAAGTATTAATGCTGTTTTTTGGGGCTTTTTGCATCTTTAAGGAAAAAAAAAGAGTTATCCTTCACCTAAATGATTTTTCTCCTCATTCCACAACCCCTTTTTATCTTTTTCAGAGACTGAGATTTTGCCAGGCTGTGTAGATGGGCAAAGAACTCAACAACTAAACAGAAAGTTAGAAAAAAGGACTCATCTTAAAAATAAGGAATATAATACCTCAGGCCCATTTATTAAAGGTACAGATTTACCAGCTTAACATCTGGCCAAGAATGACACGTAACAACATAAACCAGACCCGATTTGAAGCTCCTGAATTAAAACCCATTATCTTTTGCTTTGGGAGATACTTTTAATTAGGAGGCAATTCTTGGCATAATGTAAAAATATAGAGAAAAAGTGTAACTGAAAAGCACAAAAAGAACAGTTACTTGCAGCAACTGAAGGAACTTGAAAGAACAAAATGTCAAATATAAAAGCAATTAACCTATGCCATAACATGAAGGAAAAAATTAATTCCTCTGTGGAAAACAGATCTGTGAAGACTCCCAAACAGAAGCCATGTAAGAAAGAAAAATAATCTGGGAAATAATGATGAGGAAGAATGACAAACAGGAGAAGGAAGCCCAAAAGAATGCAATTGCAGCAGTCAGGCTGGGTAACAATTATAGCAATTATTATTGTTTTAGCATTAGAAAGAAATGAAAGACTACCATTGAATAAGCAGCCAGAGTCAGTAAATTAAAAAAAAACAAACAAAAAAAGTAGATAAAATTTAAATGAATGTGAGGAAAAGAAGTTAAATACAAAACTGAAATTTAATTATTAGCAATTTAGTTACTGATATTGATTACTTGCCTTTAAACGATACTTTTATTACCTTTTCAATTTGAAAAATGCCAACCAGGCATGAGGCACTGTGTTTGGTACAGTTTATCCTGCCAGGTACCTTTCAAAAGGCAGGCTCTGCTGTTGCATGCAGCCTGCAGCTTTCACACAGTGCAGAAGTCTGCTCATTTTAATCTCAATACAGCAGTGGTTAGAGGTCAAGCACTTGCTACAGAACCAGCTGGGAGCAAATACAGTCATGCTGAAAATAAGTCAACTGGGCAGTAATCCACCCTCAGCATATAAAATTATTTACCTATGTAAAGTGCTGCTTAAAGAGTAACAATGATTTTCATAATACTCTCCACAAATATGGAAATAAATAAATAAAATATGGAAATAAATATGGAAAACTAAAAAAGTTTGTCAAGTTTATCTGCTAAACTTAACATTGTCTGTTTTGACTGTGCTGTGAACCCAGGATTCTTTATTAGAAAACCTTTGAAAACACTGCACTAGCCAGTCCAACCTCAGTTTCTAAAGACCAAAGCACAGAGAACTACTGAGTATTTCCAGTAATTTAGGTGTTGCATAGTTATACTGTAGCGTTTAAGGCCAGAAAAGGACATTAAATCTTCCTGTACATCACAGATGACTCATGTTATTTAAATATATCCATATTCTAAAGGTGGCTAACTCTGTGACACTACAGAATATGCATTCAAATCCTTCCATGACTTGCAGTCACAAGAAACACCACCTACCAAAGAGCAGTGGGAATAGTTTACAGGTTCCTGAGGGTTCCTCCATTTCGTTACAGTTTGGTATTGAGCAAGCCTGGCCACGCAAGGGACTAGAGAAAACACGCCAGCATAACCCAGAGTGAAACCCTGCTGCCCTGCTTCCCACCACAGCTGAGGGTTTGTATTTCAGTCCTGAATATCTGCTTCTATCTTCAATATTTTAGTAGTCACTGCGGCACAACCCTTTTCAGGTCAAATGAATTGAGCTCAGGAATTAAGCAACTCTAAAATCCACAAGCTGCCCAGCGCTACCCCATCTAAAGGTTTTGGTTAAAAAAACCAACAAAACCAACAAAAATCCCTATTCCAGTTCCCAGAAACTAAACTCTAATGTGCTTCAGGAAAAGACAACTAGCCAGTAATACCCAAGAGCCCTAGAAATGTCCTTCCCCCACTATTGCATGCACTCATAACAAACAATCTGTTTTAAAATTTAAATCCAGGAGTCCTCAGCACAGAAGGACAAGTTTTGTACATTTAAAAGTTTCCCCTCACCAGTGAAAAACGTGTTAAGAGAAACATGTTTTTAACCTGATCAAGATCAGGAATAATACCAAGCACAGCCACCTTCACACTCAGGCCAACGTGCAGATATTTTGTATAATATGAACTGGTTGTATTTGATGTAGTATTGTTCATA
>NW_010288943.1:0-5504 GCF_000700745.2 Antrostomus carolinensis | reverse complement strand
AGCTCTGGCCCAGCTCAGCACCAGGACAGCACGATTTTGTCATTATTAAGTTGCAGGATGGGCAGAGTCCCCGTGCCTGCCCTGCGCAGAGCCGCTGTTTGGTTGCAATCCCCCAACATGGGGTGCTTTGCAGAAGGGACCTTGTCACATATCAGGAGAGCTGGGGCCAGGGCTCTCCCAGGCACTCGGAGAGAATGTGGAGAGCAAAACTTCCACGGCCCTGAAAATATGTTTGCATTTGTTCACTTAGTTGCTAAAAATGCTCGAGTCACATGGGAACGCCTGGGAACACAGCCCAGGAATTCCGTTTGTAAGCAGAATTGTGTTTCTGCAGATTATTGACCTGAACCATAAATAAATATTCAGAAAATAATTAGAAGGAGTCACAATGTATGGTCCTTGAGATGATCTATTCAATCAGAAACAGGTGGAAGCATCCCCCATAGGGCCCTCACCAATCTACTCTCGTGGCCAAGTCCTGCAGGTTGGTAAATAACCCCCAGCCCTTCCGATGCCCCCAAAGCTGAAGCAAATTTCCATCCCTTGTTTTCACACTTGAAAAATAACACTGAACGTTTCTGTCACCAGGTAAGGGCACAGAGCAGAACTGCAAGGGAAGGAAGGAAATGAAGCACAGTTGGTGTTAATTATGCAAAACAAGATGTGACTTGAAGGATGTGAGTAACATCTGGATACAGGCAACAGGTGCCTGATAAGGGAGGAGAGCCCAGAGCTTTATCTGCGCCACAGAAGCGGACAACAGCGATAGCTCCATTCATAACAGAGATAACGACTCTTAGTCACCTCCAGGGCAGATTACAAAGCTCCTGAAGGAATTTCATAAGGAGAAAAGGGGATGTGCTGCCCTGGGTCAGGGAGTCTGCCTGCCTGGAGAAGCTCCTGCTATGTGCTGTGGCATTTCAAGGCAACAAGATAAAGCTCAGGAATGTTCTTCCACGATGTATTCCTGCACGGATGAGCCCAGCACTCCCCTCTCCCCACCAGAAACACAGGGTTCTGGGTTACACCAGCAGGCTTCTCTCCTACCTCCCACAGAGGCTGGGTGGTTGTGATGCAGAAGGATCCCAGAAGGGAGCTCCTGAGAAGTGGTATCTCCTGGGAGAGCAACAGTCTCCATCATTTCCAGTCCTCCCAGATTCTAATCTTAAAAGCTTGCAAACTCACCCCTGCAAGAGCTGCACCCAAGCCCATCATCTCTGCACCTAAGCAGGCACTTCTGTTTTCTCTTTGGCATCTGTTTTGTAGCACCTGATTTCTGTTTGGCACCTCGAGGCAGACCTGGTTCAGGTTGTGACTGACAGTCCACGATACTGCTGCCAACATAGAGGCCACTATTTTGCCAACATTTTTGTCATTCCACCCCTACCCCCTCTTATTTATTTCCAGGCACAAGAGACCAGCGCAGTAACTGCTGTTAGCAATGCACAAGGGGAGGGGAATTCCTATAGCAACATCCAAACAATTTATCTGACATACGTGTGACAAATATTTGGCACAATACAACAGTAAATTTATCAGTAGGTCCAACTTTTCCTCCTCTGCCTACAGCTAGAAGCATCACGAGCATCAAACACATTGGAAACAGATGATGCTGCCCTGGCTGGATTTTGCAGCAATACATTTCCATGCAAGGGGCATATTGCCTCAGTGGATTAAATGATAAAGAACGTGTTGTCCAGGTTTTATGAACTATTTCTAAAGAGTTAGTTGATAAAAAACTGAATTTCTCATTTTTGATAGGAAATTTTAATCTAGAGTTTCTATCATTATAACGCATAGAGAAACGGTTAAGTGAGTAATGACAAGGAAATAGTTCTCCCTGTGTCACCAACAGATGGCAAAGCCACCCATAAGGGCACCCTTTCCTTTCAAGAAGCAAGGCCAAGGTTAAAAACCCCCTCGTCTGTAAAAACTGGAACCCACTGCCAGCAAGTTAGAAAATTCCACATGCAAAACCATTCTGGACAGGGAATTAGCTGCCTCTTCACACAGGAGTGCTCACGCGCTGACTTACCGTACGCCTACAAACACCAGCCAGAAAGGATTTGGAGGTACATGAAAAACCTCAGCAGATAAAGTCAACACACGTGCTCCTGATCCAGCTTAAAGACAGTAAAATGCCAAGCGGCCAAGGACTTCAGACAGAATGTGCCTGCACATTGGAAACATCTCAGAAGCACAAGTTCCACGTTCCCTGGGGGGTTGCACTTTCACTTTCCTAAATTGCCTGCATATTTGCTTTTTTCTGATGGTAGATTAGGAACCATGCATTTCCTTAAACCACCAGCTTTGGGCCAAGACACACACGCCCTTCCTGGAGACCTGCCAGCCCACACTCGCAGCAGAGGCAGATCTGGAGAACCACGTTCCAACGGGAGCTGCTCCGAGGCGAGCCCAGGAGCTGGCTGCCAGCAGCTCCCTATAGCCCCAGCTCTGGCACTGGGCAGGTGGGAGCACAGGGAAAAGGAATAAAGCTGGGCTGAGGCAGAACCCAGCCCAGGGCTCAGCCTATGCCACTCTGGGAGATCTTTATACAATAATTTTGCAGCTGTGAAAAGTGCAAATGGGAAAGCCCAGAGGAAGAAGCGCACATTCCATTTAACACACCTGACTGTAAGGGCAACTATTTATTTCTTTAAAGGTAGGGAAAAAGGAATAGAACCTTAAAAACATGGGTAGTGACACACATCCCTCTAAGGCAGACCCAGCTTAGAATCATAGTGGTTGGAAAAGCCCTTTAAGCTCATGGAGTCCCATCATGAACCCAACACTGACCAGTCCCCGACTAACCCATGTCCCTCAGCACTATGTCTACACGACTCTTCAATCCCTCCAGGGATGGGGACTCCACCACTGCCCTGGGCAACCCCTTCCAATGCCTCAGAACCCTTTCAGCAAAGAAATTCTTCCTCACATCCAATCTCAACTGCCCTGGCCACAACTTGAGGCCATTTCCTCTTGTCCTGTCCCTTGGGCCTTGGTTGAACAGACCCACCCACCCTACTTCAGAGGCAACGCAATTGGGTCAGTGCCACAATTCATCACAGAATCCCAGAATGGTTTGGGTTGGGAGTGACCTCTGGAGATCATCTAATCCAACCCCCCTGCCAAAGCAGGTTCATCTAGAGCAGGTCACACAGGAGTTGTTCAACCCAGTGAAGAAATCACATTCCAAAATCTACAGCTATTTCAGGGTTTAAATGTGCATGAAATGAAGAAGCAATTCATTTCCTGCACAAGAAAGGAGAGTTCTGCATCACTGGTACTACTGACATGTATAAACATATTGCACATCTCCGAGTAAGTGGTGTTTCTCTTAAAGCCTCAGCTTCCAGAATCCCACGATGATAACACGATGCTCCTCCCTGACACTCTATCAACCCCCCAGAGTCCTCGCTACAAGGACAGTCGTGTCCTCGTAGGCAGTGGCACAATCTTCTTTTTTTCCAGAAGAACAAGGAGATTTGAGAAGCAGAGCTGAGCAGCAGAGGCAGGGAGAGAAACTGACCCTCCTGCACATGTCCCACCCCACCCCACACATGCATCTCCTGGGTTTGAGAGAGTCACACCCGCGTGCGCAGCTTCCGCTCCTCTTCACAAAAAAAAACCCCTACAATAAAAAACCCCCTGGAAGAGCCAGGAGGCTCCAGAGCACAGATAACCGATGCAGCCCCCCCTCGTGCTGGGGTTTTGTGTCAGTGACCCACACTCAACTTCTGAATCCTAACCCAAACCAGGACCCACTGGTACGAACAGGAGCAGGAGCTGGGAGGAACCCACCGAAGCAGCCGTACACACCTGGGCGCAGCAAACACGATAAGCTCGAGCAACAAACTCCTCTGTGCGCAGGGAAGAACGTCAACAATGCTTTAAATGTGTTAGGAATAGAGGCAGGAGAGACAGAGTAACTCAAAAACTTACCATTTCAGAATTTCATGCTTAAAAAGGTTCATACAATTTGCAGTGATAGTCACAACATTCTGAGCTTTCTCACTCCAAGGTTTCTCTCCCCAGAGCCATACGGCCAGATCCCATTTCCTCCTCACCCCTCCACACACACACACACAAACGAGTAATAATTGTTATTTCCTTTTTGCAGTTTTATTGCTAGGGCTTTTGTCAGGAGCACACTGTCTAGTTGGGCTTTGCCTGTAACTACAGTGTAATTACAGCGTCAGCCTTTGCTACAGGCGGCCGGGGTCTCGTGGGGAGATGTTTACTGCACCATGAGAAAGGATTTCCCCTGCCTGTATTGTACACGCAGCCCTGAAATACAGAAATCACACAGAAAAGCCTTTAATTCCGAGATGCTCGACACTCACATCACCGCAATGTTAACAGCTCACTTGCAAAACTCAAACCAAGGTTCAGAATTTATGCACACGCTGGTGTTGAAAAATGATGGGATCAGAGCAGATTGTTTTGCTCGGGCATTTGAGTCTCAGCTTTGAGCTGGTTTCCAGCACTAAATACAATGAGCCCTGTCCTGGTTTTTAGCTGGGTTTTTTTATTATTATTATTTATTATTTTTTCCTCTATACGAGCTTCTTTAAAAATCACATTTTCTTCCATTATCCATTTATTTGCCAACTTTCAAAATCCTAGACATAGAATTCCTCCGCTTGCCTGTCCTTCCAGCAGTATCACACTGTAAAGAACACGATCAGTAACAAAAGCAACATTTTCAACAACCATATTCTATTTGTTTTTCTCAAAAGCCACCATCAGTCTCAGGTACTTGAAATCTAGTAATATTTTCTGCACCACTCAGATAAGCTGCACTTTAGAGAGTCTCCTTCTTCTGTCCTTTCCTGGTTAAATGGCATTTGCCCATGAGCACTGCTCCCACTCGGAAAGGCCTCAGAGACAAACACACACAGAACCAAACAATCGGCCTTAGAGCAGATGATGGTGGAGGGAGAGAAAGCTTTGCAGTGGGTCACACCTACAGCAACATGCAATGTTCATATTAGCACTAAATAAATACATAACAAATATTTTTTCTCAATGCTGTGCAAGCTTTTAAATATAGGTGCCAGAAACACGGCAGGAAATGAGAAGGAGGTTGGTTCATCCTCTGACGATGACTCCTCACACATATTAAAAATCCATCATTATTCTTGATGCATTTCCAGCGTACAGCAACCTGTCTCCAAGGCTCCTGGAGCAGCGTGTGCACACAGAGCCAGCCCACGGCTGCTTCTGCAGAGTCTCCATTTGCTGGATGGGGACTGAGGCACAGAAGGACATTCCAGAGCTCCCAGCCTGCACTCAGGGGAAGGTTTTCAGGGGAGCTCCGTATCAAATTGTAGAAGAGTGGTTGTTTATTAAAGATTATTTGAAAAAAATCTCTCCCTGAGGGGCTGCCTTGCAGAGCACTCGGGATGAGGCCCAGCAGGACTCAGAAAAAGCTAAACATGGAAAAAAAGGCAAAGCTGGGAAGTGCACAGACATGGCCTCGCTGCCACACACACAGCTCCATC
>NW_010288942.1:18618-28851 GCF_000700745.2 Antrostomus carolinensis | reverse complement strand
TGGTGGCTGCCATGAGGGGGGCTCTTCTTTGCTCCCCCGCCCGGCGGGACCCCTGACGATCCCTGCACCCGCCTCAGAAACTGTTGCGGTTTTGTGGGGGTTTTGTTGTTCTTGTTTTCTTTTTATTATTATTTTTCTCCTCTGTCTCACTCTTTCTCCAGCCGAGGTGAATGGCCCGCGGTGGGTGTAACTGGCCTCACCGCCTCTGCAAGGGGAAAATGCTGGCCGTGGGGGTGCTGGCCGGCCTCTCGGTGCTCAGCCTCCTCACTTACGGTTACCTATCCTGGGACAGCCTCGGACTCGGCCCCGGAGAGACGGAGGCGACAAGGACCAGGCTGGGAGAGGAGTTTGGGGCCGGTGCCCCCAGCTCACAGCCACACATCATCTTCATCCTCGCTGACGATCAGGGCTTCAGAGACGTAGGGTACCACGGATCGGAGATCAGGACGCCCACTCTGGACAAGCTAGCTGCTGAAGGGGTTAAACTGGAGAACTATTATGTTCAGCCTATGTGCACACCATCCAGAAGCCAATTTATCACTGGAAAGTAAGTTTACTACTACTTCATCATTCACCTCACCAGCTTAAATGCTGTCCCCGTTAAAAAGAGCATGGGTTGAACCTGCCTAAGTATGCCTTTGCCTTACCCTGTAGGCAGAGAAGTGCCTTTCTGATTCACTTAAAAACCTTGAACAAAGCAGGCTTTCTAGTATGTTTGAAATAGCAAAGTAAAAACTTAAGCTCTGTGAGCCAAGAAGGATTCAGCACTGTGAGCTACCCCTTGCAGAGTACTAGAATATATTTACATTTACTGCATTACTAGCATACTAGTTGTGCTAGCTGTCAAGTAATGCTGCTATTACTGGGAAGCGATCAGCTTAGATTTTCTGCACGGTATCAGAGTGGCTTCCAGGAGGAGTCCATGTTAGGGAACTGAAAGCATCATGTTTTCTCCAGTACATTCATTACAGCCGGTACTTTGGATCACGGGTCTCACTGAACCTTGACTTAATGCGAGTTCTTTCAGAGGGTTATATTAAATTTAGGAGATTATTTCCCAGTGTGTCACATGGGGATGAGTGCAGACTCTTTCAGGATTGTCTGAGCTACAGTATGGCTCTTGTCATGCTGTGATTGCTGCTTTGCCAGCAATTAGAAACTTTTAACCCACTGAAATAGGTGTATCATTAAAATGGTAAAAGCAGTAAATTGCTATTGTGTACTTTGGCATCTCTGGTAAATTGGTTTTTATTGTGGTCTGTTAAGTAAATAGCCAGTTACCCAAACTAAGGGCCTTCTTACATGTGAAGGTTAATGAGGATTAAGGAGTGGAGGATGGAGGGAGAGGAGTGTGCATGTGAACTGTAGGAATGGTTCCCAAATAACTCCAAATGTGGACACATTTACTCTGGAACAAAACCACCTTGTTTCTGTTTAGCTTAACTCACTCTGACTGGAGCAGAGAGCTTTTGAAAGAGTAAAACAAAATGAGAGGAAAAAAGTTACATAGTTTATTTTCTCCTTTCCTTAAGTATAAACAGGAACAAGGCAATATTAATATTACTGGCAAAAGAAACACATGTTTAAATAAAACAAGCAACTGGCCTGGTGTCTTGCATCTGCATATGGTAGAGCTGGAGATAATTCCTGGTCTCGGCCTAGTTCCCAGACTACTTGCTGGACCAGGGAGAGTTGCATGGAGAGCTGAGAGTTATCTAGAGCAAGACTTCCCCACACTTTTTTCTTTTCTGTTTTGTTTATGTGGAGTATGTCTTGGGGGAGAGGTTATTTTGAGACACTTCCTCACTCATTCATAAGGACATAGTTGCCCTCTGGCAACTAAAGTAACAGCTTACAAGGGAACTGCTATCAGGATAGTGTTTTAAAGTGTCTTGGTTGTCTTTAAAGCCGTGCAGCAGTTGGAAGGAAGGACCTGCGCCAGCAACATGTAGCCAGCCAGCTTTCTGAGGACGGTGGTTTGGGAACAAAGGGAATGTCATGCTGCACAACAATGACCCATGCAGGGACTGGAGGAATGGGACAACTGAGTTCCAGGGGAACCAGGGTGCTGCTTTGGCTCTTGGAGACTGGAGAGGTTGTCTAAACACGAAAAAGAGTAAAAGTAAAGTAAGGAATAACAGTAACTCACTTAAACTATTTTAATCCTTTGTTAAAAATGGAGCAGTTTGTGTGTAAATAGATACTAATAGGAAAAGTAGGCATATTCTGAGGAACCCTGCTCTTTTCATCAGCTCATCAGACGGAAAAGGTTCTGCAAATCTGCCTACTTCGTTTTTGGAATCTTTTATAAGAAAAAAATAAATCTGCTTATACTTAATTTTTATTTTCTTAGTCTGCTGGTCTAAAACCCTTAGAATATTTTTTTCATGTTGTTCTACTTTGGGAAGAAGGAGCAGCAGAGAGAAGGGACTGACTCACATGACTAAGAAATAAGGGAGGGAATGGTGAGGGGTTAATAGGCTTGGGAAGGGTATTAACAGGGCAGATTTAGAGGATACTGTTATCCATTCTAGCTGAAAATAAATGCTAGTGGTAACTACTTTTAATGCTTTCTTAGTAGAGGCACCTTAATTAAATGCCAGGACTCAGAAACTTCTAATCCAGGAGAAGCCCTGGTATTTCTTGAGTTCCAGAATGTGTTAGTTCAGGACTAAAAGCCTGCTTCTCCACTGAAGGATAACCTGGATACTCCATGCCTCTCAGTACATGAACCATGCTTGACATGTACCAAACATTACCTGATTGATCTATGAAAAGTAGAGGGACTTGTGTAAACCAGACTCATTAGGGAGCACTGACTCCTTTTGCCAAGTGGAAGTTAGACTTCAGGCAAAGAGACTTCAAATGCTCCAAATTCTTAATTGGTCTCCAGGGAGCCTCTCTAAGGCTTGTGCTAGTAAAGACCCTTTTGGTAGCTGTCCCATGCTAGTGAATGAGCACAGGGAAGGAAGTTGGAGGTGACAGGTTAGAAGAAAGAAATAGAATTATCTCTTTTTTCCCTATGTTGTACCACAGCATAGCAACTGGTGAGCCTGTCTTTCTGACCACTTCTACTTCCCTCTGTTTGGTTTCTCATGTCCTGTGCTTGGGGCTTTGGCCTGCTTTAATTTCTTGCTTTCTGCCAGTATTACCTCTTTCCCCATTCACTCCATCAAAAGCTATTGCTTTTAGGATAATAGTAAAGCTGGCCTCTACAGCTTTTTATTTTGGGCTTTATTTATGGGTGTGGGGAGGGGATTGCAGCTGAGCTGAATTTTGTGAACAGAGAAGAAAAGTGTGAGCCAGTGGGCTGAGTGCCATGTGTGATGTGCTCTCCCAGCCAGCTGTGCAGGGGCCAACACAGGGAGGTAAGGGAGACAACTCTTGAGAAGCAGTTCAAGCCCATGCTCCACAGCTGCACAACTTCCATCATAGAAGTGACCTGGGTGAGAGAGTTTGCTGTGGCTTGCACTGCTCCTGGGACTGCTGCAGTTCCTGCCCAAGCTCCTGCAGCTGGATGGAAAATTTGGTAATCATTAGGTCTTGGAGACTCATCCCTAGTGTGGCTTTGTGCTGGTTTGAGCAGAGCAGTGGCCTGCATGCACTCAAGAGGTTATTGACCTGCTGATAAGTTGTAGAAAGACTGTAGATATGTTTGGTTCTCTTTGTTTTACTTTTTCTCCCAAAGGATGTGAGTGAGCCTGAGTTGTCCTCCAGACCAATTGTATTGCATGACACAGTGGTTTTTTTGTTGCTTTCTCCTTTAAAGTAATAGGCATGTCTCAATAAACTAAATAATTTAAGCAGAATGGCTCAGAATACGTAGTTTTAAACTACTGCTGAGGTGCAACCTATCTCACACAGGCACCAAGTTAGATGAGAAGAAATTTGCATGCGTGCGTACATCAGCCGTGCTGGCGTATCCCTAAAATACAGACAGGCATGGATGTGGTACAGAGCACAGATAAACTAAAAGACTACTTTTTAACTCATCCATTAAATAAATGAAGAATAAACACATTTTTCTATGGTTTATACTATTGTAATTTACTTAGAAGAATGTAAAAAATAGTGGCTTAGACTCCAGGTCTTCATATTCTCTTTGCTAGGAAAAGGGGTTAAGAACACACAAAGATGCTCAGCCAGCAGCTGGTTGGCCAAGCACGTACTGAGTTAGGTGTTGTATCTGTGTGCTTAATATTCTTGACGATTTTTCATTGCATGAGTAATCTCGTAGATCAGTTTGGTAGTACAGAACCACAGAATCACAGAATGTTAAGGATTGGAAGGGACCTCGAAAAATCATCCAGTCCAATCCCCCTGCCTGAGCAGGAACCTAAATGAGTACAGTTTAAGAAGACCTTGATTTTTGGAACAATACAGGTAACGCAATGTACAAAGAAAAATCTAAGATTATTTGTGAGTGAAGTTTTCTGCATGTGCGTATATGAGAGTGGATTGAGATGAGGTGGAGAATATAAGATTGATTTGTTATGGTCACATGTGGTATTGCTTATTTAGATTTGTTAAGTTAGATTATCATCAAGAGTCATCTCCTTTTTAAATGAAGAACTGAAGTGTAGTCAGTGTGTGGACAGTTTCCTGGAGTTTTTTAAGGAATTTTGAAAGATTATGACCAAAAGGAGAAGTATTCCTTTAGGCTGGTGAGACAAAAAGACTATTAACTTAGATGACCGTCTACTGGGATAGCTGACCCAATTCTACAGAGGGTATTATGTGGTATAGTTGTATTTGCTGGAGCAATACTTAATTTAGCAAAGGAATTTGAGAAATAAGACTGACTGATAAGAAAAGAAGGAATCTAACCTTTTTTTGGCATTGTGTAGGCAGCAAACTACTTCCTCTTCTAGGCTCCAAGTTTTCCACTGAGCATTGGACTTGTAACCTTATGTGCACTGTAATCCCTTTGGGCCACAGAAAGGTTCCTGACCTATGCAAGAGTAGGGATCTCTGTAGAAACCAATGCATAGCTAGGGTTACAGATCACTTAGGAATCTGAACTCCCTTTTACAGTAAACGCTTATGAATCATGGAGGCCCTACACTAATCTCAAGAATGAGCTTTGTGTGATGGATGGAATGTGGAGATGGAAGATGCTGAGAAATGTTGAAGGTCTGGGGAAATAAATCCTTTTTTTTCCTGGGATAAAATTAAATATTGACAATTTGCTCATCTGAAGCAGACATAAATAGATTGTATAGTCAGTAAGCGTAATCAAAGTGTTATTTTAATATAAATAATTATATCTGTTATCTAATTGTAGAAATATTAAGCATTTATAAATATATGTAGCTAGTGTGTTCTCTTGTTGGGCATCCCTGTGTAGCAATATATAGTTCATCACTAAAAATAACACTGTCTCACCAAACTGAGAGTTATTTTAACAAACAGAAATAGAGTAGAGGAAAAATAAAGTACTTTGAATTGAAAGCAGTGCAGATGACTTGCAAGCAAACAAATATTGTATTCTGGGGGTTCAGACTTCTTGGTAAGCCTTTTCTTTCTCTGCCTTCCAGGTGTGTAATGGTCCAAACTGCAGTTTCAGTAGTTTGGTTGCTCTGAGAAGGATACAGTACAATGGTATGTGACTGGGAAGTTGTCTTCTCTGCTGAGTTGCAAAGATGGGTCTGGGAAACTTGATGGGATCTTGAGCCCTTCTGTGCCCTGAGCAAACTGTCAGTGCCCAACTGGTTTGGGAACTGTCAAGGAGGGGAAGGACTCTAAGCCAGGAACTCTCAGCCCGCCCTGTGGAGGGTGCTGATGCTGTCCCATCACAGCAGTATCAGTGGTCTCTACCTGTGGCACTGTCGAGGGTGAGCCTCGCTGCAGCCCACTGGGGAAGCTAGTCCCCCTGGCAGTCTACTCCCACCACCCCTGACATAATGGTCACTTGTGATGGAGAAGGGAAGAGACTCTGCACTCACAGTCCACCTCCCCACACACACACACACATAGGTTTCAGATGAAGAATCTAGTTGAGCAGAGAGAAATCCAATGTTATGATGCATATTCAGAAGAAATTTCTTATACTAGAGAATAAGTACTGGTAAATGTATGTAACACTCCTTTATATTTTGTAGTCAGCAAAATATGAAGGACTGCAGAATATCATCCTTAAGTATCAAGAGATGGTCTGATACTTCATCTGCTCTGAATTAGAGACTTGGCAGTCATTGGTCTGAGTTTAATTCTGATCAGTTTTTCCATTAAGAGCCTGGGTCATGAAATAGAAAGTTCTGATTAAATATGCCACTAAGACAGAAGGGACTGCCAGATTTAAGGGACTGTAGTGATACTGAAAATCATTGTGACAAGTTAGAGAAATAATCTAAAAAAAAAAGCAAAATTAAAGTCAGTAGTGATAAACAGAAGATACCACTGAAGCAGGAATAACTTTACAAGCAGAGGATGGTGAACAACTGCTTAGGCAGCATTTCTTTAGAAAAGTAGCTGGAATTATAATGAATCATTCACTGAATATAAAGTCAACAATGTCATGCTCTTATGAAAAGGGCCAACATCATACCAGTTTGTTTAAACAGGGGAGCCTAGTAGATATGTGAAGCAGCCCTTCTGCTCTAATAGCTGGAGCACTTGTGCCCAAACTTGGGCATCGCTCTCCACAAGCAATGTGCATAATTGGATATTTTCCAGATAAGGGTGATCAGTTGTCTCAGAAAGATAACAGTAGAGAAAAGATCAGAAGCAATGGAGTTGTTTAGTCTAAAGAAGAGCAAAATGAAAAGGGACATGATAAGTCTGCAGCATTTTGAGAGCTATGCAAAGAGAAAGGACATGAAGTGTTTTCAGTGCCTTGATGGATGGTACAAGAAATGAGTGGCTTTCTTGAGTAGAAAAAAATCCTTCAGGGAAAACTTTCAAATGCTAAAGATTGTGAAACACTGGAATAGCTGCTGAGTTTCTTCATTGTCAGTCATTAAGAACCGACAAGACAAGTATGTCAGGAATGACATAATGTAGTTGAATCTGTCTTGGGGAAAAGGGTTGAACTGGGTGGCTTCTCTTCCAACTCACATTTATCTGTGGCTCACTTGGAGTACATATTAACTACAGAAGGCATTCTGAAGGAGAGTATTCATAAAATATTTTTAGACAGTAGAAATTATTTCAGCCTTCATTCTGAGAGAAAATAGTCTGTGTGAAATAGTTTTCTCCTAGAAATTCCTGTTTTCCATATCCTCATCTTCTCCAAATTTTTTCAATATTTTTTCCCCCTAGGCCTTCATAACTCTTGCAGTATGTAATTATTTATTTCTGCTGACTTCTTTCAGGACAATTTGTGGGAGTGCTGCCAAAGATGTTGAGGTATCTTTTTCCATGTTCTTGTTATGTCTTCCACTTAGGATGACATTTTCCATATATATATATGAGCAGCATGCACAGAGAACGAAAAAATAATTAAATGCAAGGACTTCCTTTTCTTTTGTTCTGCCTCTGTGCTCTCCTCTGTTTGTTCTGTAGAAAATTAGATCCGGATACTGAACTGTTCTATGGTCTTAGGCTATAAGAACGTTGTTCATATCACAATACTTACTAATGCACTGTACAGGAGCATTTGGAGGAAAGAGTTGGAAAGGTAACTACATCCAGTCAATAAAGATTAAAAAAAATAACATGGAGGAAGTAGCAAAGAGTAATACAGGTTGTGATAACTTTTTCTTGTATCACTTTCTGGTAACATTTAAGAATATTGTTTGAAAGTTTATGTCCTCTGCCTATAAGACAAACATAGCGTTATCTGACATGTGTAACTAACTAGATAGTAGAAATAGATTAACTTATTTTCTTTTTCGTTCTCCAGCTTATACAGAGTGCACTAAGTTAAAGAAACACAGTTGGAAATAAATTTACAAAATCTGTGATTGTACATTATCAGTACTTTGTGGAGTTTAAGTTTTAGACTTTTAGTCTGTGGTTAGGGTTTGTTTTTTTGGTTGTGGTTGTTTGTTTTGTGGTTTTTTTTATAAACTGGAGAAGAGAAAATCTATTCCATGGAAAAGTTAGGCTTAAAATAATTAAGGAATTTTGCTCATTCAGCATTGTTCCTGATATATTTGCTATGTAATTGATGATACATATTGCTGCTTATAACAATAACTTGGATGAGTGGTAGTGGTGGACTCCTGTTGTAACAACTCTCACTTTTCAATGGTGAAACTGAGATGGGTGTGTGGAAATAAAACTGTGTAGTAAAAAGATGGAGTTTACTTTCATGTCAAAGGATTTAGACCAAGACGATCAACTTAGGTGGGGCTTAAAATCTGGACAAATTAAATTCATGTTTTCCTTAAAATATTTTACATTTCATAGAAAGATTTTCCAGATTTATGAGCTAAAGGTCAGAAGAAGGGAAAGATCTGTCCACTTTTTTTTTGTCTTTGTGACACTTACGTTGGTGATGATACCAGACCCAGGGGCTTGTTTTTGTAATTGTGTGTATCTTGGTTCTGGTTTTGAGGTTTTTCTGCACTTTTGGCTTTAAATCAATTTTGTATTTGTTTTGTTGAATCAGGGCCTCTGCAGATGTTAATACAATTTTGTTTTAAGATAATGGAAATCGCTAAACTTAGAAAACATTTGATCATTCTTGAATCCATTTAAAATATGCCTCTTTGTTTTGTTCCCATTTGTTCCCTAGCAAAGCAGTCCTCATAGAATTGTGGACATTCTTATTGTAATATTTAATATACTTAATTAACTTAATTATTATACTTAATTAACTTAATGAGTAATAGTTCAGTAATATATGCACAAGCAAATAAAAATCATAATAAAATATGATAAATGACAAGTGTAAGCTTCTATTTTGTATTACCACATGCCAAGAAAGATAAGTGGATGAAAATCAAGCCATTAGATTTATGGAACTTGTTGTTATCTTTTGATATTTTTCTTTTCTTTTTGACAAACTGATAATAATCTATTTCAGATTTTGGGGTGTTAGATTTTTTTTTTTCCTTGTGTTGTAGTAATTGGCATGACTGATTTTTCTATGAAAAGTTTATAATTTGCTGTGGAATCTGTTAGTTTCCACTAAAAACCTAAAATGTTAATATTTAGTAACAAATACTGTTTGACACACTTGAGCAATTTCCTTTTCAGTGCATGACACTTCATGCTGCTTTTTTCATGTTCCACTCCAGACTAGTACAGTTTCTTGCAGTGTGAAGAGCTAGTACTTTCTTGTTAATTCCTAGCTGAAAATCTTTGAGATTTCCCCTGTTATTTTTTGCCTTGTTTTGTATTGATTCATAGTCAGATTTTCTATCCTGAGGTGAGTTTACTTAGTTTTAGAATGTGTGCTTAAGAATGAATGAGGTCATTTAACCAGCCTTAATTCATTAGATTAATACAAATAGTACAAGGTAAATGAAGATTCGTGTATGTGACTGATCCTGTCTGTGATGTGTTTGCTTTCTCTGCATCAGTAGTCTTTTTATAACAGCTGCCCAATTTATCAGTTTTCTTATTTAAAAGCCATTAGATGTGGCTGGGAACCTCATCTTGTCTCTGTAAATGTAAATTAGTAGACTGAAATGCAGGGTGAAGAATTCAGAAAGAAATCAACGTAACACTAATGGGTCACAAATTTAAAATATCAATATAAAAGATGTTTTAACCATTGAGGTTTGACTGTAATAGCTTTTGACTTTTTGTGGTCTGTGATGAAATTGAAAAATTTTAAATAGGGAACTTTATTGTACATGCTGTCTCATAATAAGAAATGTTAAACATGTTTCATGGTTCTAGTTAGACTACACTTGTAATATGTTAATGAACTGTCAACTATCACCTGCTTATTAATTTAGGCTGTTATCACCACATTAGCAAACTCTAGGTTGCGGGGTGGGGAGGGGAGATGTTGCTAGAGTTAGAAAACAAATCTGGGATAATGAAATACGCTTCACATACGAAATTATCTTCTCCAATGCATATATGAAGAGACTGTATTAGACAATAAGCATTAAAGTGGACATTATTAATATTGTAAGTATGCTGTGTCCCCAGAGCCTTTATTTTCAACCTAGGGGCAGAAAATCAATGTACAGGAATCAAACCTATAACTTATTTTTCTTAGACACCTGATTAATAAAGGTATTTGTGCCATGACAGCTTTCTCACTGTCATATCACATAGTATTTTTAGGAGGTTGGTTGTGATCCGCAGATGAACTGCATCTTGCACTTGGGT
>NW_010288942.1:16701-18589 GCF_000700745.2 Antrostomus carolinensis | reverse complement strand
GCGGCTGAACCAGGGACACCAGCAAGTGTATGACCTGGGGGTTCTCACACGCAGGGGAGGCAGGAACGTGAGAAAGAGCATGGAGCTAATCATGGTTTACATCTGAAGCCCCAAATGTGTCTTCCCGTGCCATGTATTGAAGGAAAAAGCAGTCCAATGGCTCCTTTAAAAGACATATAAGAAGTCATAGAAATGTATTTGGTTATTGAGGTTTATAAGTATGAAAGTGTTTATTCCAATATTTGGAAGCTTTAAAAGATACTAAAAACAGTACAAAGGAAGATCCCACAAATCTTAACCTTGCTTAAAGTCACAATCCTCAGCAGATACGTAGAATTGGACCAAACTCCTTCCTTCTGTCTCAGTTTGCATATGACACTAAGTGAAAGACAGACTTTACAATGCACCTTGCTAAGTTATCAGTTTCCAGCTCCTGTTGTACACACTGTGTGGTCTCTTTATCATTTTGTGTGTAGAGATCCACATGACAAAGATATTTCAAAATATGTTTTATTAGTGCTATTAAGTTCTCTTGCTATTGAGTGTTTGTTGTATTATGGCGCAGAGTGATGGCATACGGGCACTTCCTGTGATAGTGTTGCATGAAAGGGATAGTAAAGCAATTTAGCAGGAAATAAACCCCCTTGCATTCCAACTCACTCTCAGATAACTGGAGGAGCTGGGGGCAGCTAGGCTTAGATCCTGAGGGATGCTCAATTGAGCTCTACGGGTCCGACAACAGCGGACTCACTCGATAGTGTGCTACGCTCCTGTACCCACGATTTATGGACTCACACAGCTACACCTGCAGCATTTAGTGGCATCCCATCGGGCACAGGGTTGGTGTGGCTGATTACAGACAGACACAGTTCGATGTGACACTACAAGTCTGGGTACACTAATGCCAGATTCACTCCATAGTGCCCTGCACCTGCCGTCCAGTCACGATCTATGGACTCTCACGGCCTTATCAGGCAGCAGCCCAGTGAGGAATTGTGCAGCAAGTCTATTAGCAAATGAAAGCACCTTTAATAGAGCAACAGGATTAATACAGATTTGTATGGATTGCCGGTGATAATCTACTGTCTGCAGAAGTATATACAAGCATTAAGGTTACAAGTTACTAAAAGTGTTATTAATTGTTAAAAGGTGACAAGTTACTACAAAGCACTAAATTGGTAAAATAATTCTCTAGAGATTTTCTAAGTTTCCGAGGGAGATCCTTGGCTGAGTCTAAGTCTTACCCAAAGGCGTCCCAATGGGGAGGAAGAGAGGCTCAGCCCGTTTCACGCAGGGGAGGCAGGAACGTGAGAAAGAGCATGGAGCTAATCATGGTTTACATCTGAAGCCCCAAATGTGCCTTCCCGTGCCATGTATTGGAGGAAAAATCAGTCCAATGGCTCCTTTAAAAGACATATAAGAAGTCCTAGAAATGTATTTGGTTATTGAGGTTTATAAGTATGAAAGTGGTCCCAGGGGTCAGAGGTCTGCGATGGAGTCATGCCTGACTTGTTGGTGATGGCATCTTCCCTGACTGTGAGAGTGTCTTCCCTGACTGTGATGGTGTCTTCCCTAATTCCCTCCTTTCTTTGGGCTATATTTATATTATTTTTTACCTGCAAGGTGGAGCTTGGATGACCCTAGTCATACCTTTACAGTGATTGGCAAAAGGCACTTCCGTTCCCCTTTTATGGTAGAAATTACCAAAACTTAGAGATGTACTCTATGAGGGGGAAAGAGGGGGGGTCAGTGGTATGGAGTTATGGTTTTCGTCAAGGTCCACCTGGGGGTAGTTGTCAGAAAGGGTGCCAGCTGTCAATCTGGAATCATGAGTAGACCATACATCAAGCCTTGTGGAGTCAAAACCCTGACTGGTACCAGGAGTCAG
>NW_010288942.1:0-16625 GCF_000700745.2 Antrostomus carolinensis | reverse complement strand
GTAAACACTTGGGAGGAAGGTGATGTTATTAAATTCCTGGCATACCAGCTGCGTTTTTCCCCTGGGATCATCCTTAACACTGTACCTTTCCCTTAGTGTGTGGACACAGCCTTTTTCTGATTTTTAGTTACCTCCAGCAATTACTCCACAGATGGACAGTGGAAAACCAGAATTTCCCATTGCTGAACATTAAAATATTAGAGAGAATCAAACATATTTCTTGTAATGATTAAGAATACATGATACTTAGTACCAAAAGCAAACCAGTTCCATATTTCTTGTTGATAGAGAAAAGCAGGATTCTAACTAAATTGCTCTGGCTTTTATTTTGCTTTTATTTTTACTTTTTCAGAAAAAGAAATATGAAATATTAATTCAGCTTTTTGGAGTACATTTTAATTCCAGTACATCCCTTTATCAGAATATTAGCTATTTTCTAGATTTTTCATATTCAGTCCATCTTTCTCTTCATTTATACGTTTTGAAGAGTTTCTTCCCTGATAGAGAATATAGTACCGTTATGAGGTAACATTATGGAATTTTTAACATTTACAGAACGACATAAGTGTGTACCAAGGTACTACTGTAGAGGCAGTCTGTGTGATAATAAGGTCTCGTAAGAAATTAGTTCCCTTCTGTTTTGAAGAAGGAGAAAATTACAAATTTGTAGAAACATTACAATTTGAGGAAAAAGTGAAGCTGGAGGGAGTAGAGAAAATTCATCTCTGCATAGGAATTTAGTATCTTGAGACTAAATATACTCTAATATATATACTACTACCTCACAATTTGTGCTTCTCTGAATTTAAGCTTTGTCAAAACAATAGTTATGATCACATTTTATATACTTACTTTTACTTGTCATGTGTTATAGTTTATAGAATCATAGAAAACTGGGTTTGAGGGGACCTTTGGATGTTGTCTAATTAGGCCGCCTGCCAATCTATATTCCATAGCAGGGACACACTGACTTTATAAACTCTCTTTTATCGTTTGTTTTTTTACTGGAAATAATAAAATATTGCAAAGTATTTGAGAAATTGGAATCTAGACTGTTGCTGTTAGGAAATTCTTGAGCTTTACCAAGTTATAAACTTAAGAAAACTGTTTCCATATTTCCATTCATCTCTTTTTTTTTTTTTTCTTTCTCTTTTTAAGGGCAAACTGATTAAATTAGTTTGGTGGGTTTGTTAATGACCACAGCATAATGGCAGCTCCTTCCTTAACTGTTCCATGGTCTTGTTTTCAAGAGACTTCAGAGAAAGCTTTTCTAGTATGTTTGCCGATTTCTCTTAAAGCAGAGGTTTTTTACTTTTGTATTTGCCTTACTATCATCATTTCAAATTCATTCTGATTTGCAATCTGCTTTTAGAATTTACTCTCCTGTAGGAAGCTTTTCTTCAGTTTTCTCACCGCCTGATGCACAAGGTGAGGCTTTGAGAGCTGGGTTTGTTACAGTGCAAAAAGCAAGGCTGAGGGGAATCTCATCCCTTTCTTCAACAACCTCCTGGGAGGAACAGAGAAGGCAGAAGCAGGTTCTTTCAGAGGTGCCCCCAGAAAGGAAGAAAGGCAGTGGGCACTGGTCACATCAAGGCCAGATCAGGCTGCTCAAGGAGGTTGTGCCATTTCCATTCTTGAAGAAATTTGAAGTCAACTGGAGAGTGCACTGAGCAACCTATTTTAGGTTGGAATTAGCCCTGCTTTTGTAGGGATTTGGACCAAACGACATCCACAAGTTGTTACAAACTTACATTATTTTATTGTTCTAATTTATCACAATAAAATTCCTGGTAGATGGGAGGAAGGAGCAACTTACTTCTGTTTTTGCTCCCTGTAGAAATACTCTAGGCAAAAAATAAAGTATTTGGAGTGTTTGCCTGTTTGGTTTATGGCCCTCCTAACCAATCTGAGCACTTGCTCTCCTGAATCATCATAATTACAGCCCTGTTGAAGACTTGTTTCTTTATGAACACGGTGCACTGGTAAGAATATAACACCACTTAATTTAGCATTGTGTCTTAAATTCTGAATAGTCACCTGCACTTCTACCAGGTCTATGCAGGAAGCATATATATTATTCAAGAAAGACTTACATGTGTCAGGTATGTACTTCATTGAAGTGGTTATACAATTTGTGAGATTCATTTCTGTCTTCTTCATTTCATTGTTGCTGCTGTTACAATGTGGAATTCATTTTAATAGGAGGATGAGAATTTGACCCTGTGTACAGTGCAGAAGGAAGATAACATTTCCTTGGTTCTTAATTTTCTATCTATACAATTTTGGCCCTTTTACATTGCAAAATCTTTAAGGTTTCATTTAAGATTAAAAAGAATGAGCCTCTGTGATAAACTGAGGAATATTTAGCCATTTTAGGTATATATGCTGGAAGTGATGCAGACTTAGGGAATGATTAAGAGCTTAGGTGATATTCTTTGGCACTGTTATAACCCTGTTGAGTCTTTACTCTGTCACAGGTTTTGTTTTATAACCTTTGGCAGTAATGTGCTTCCCCTGGTGAAACTGCATGTAGCATCTCTCAGAGTTTTAAGGTTCTCTGTTGATATAAATGTTTTGTATGTTTTTGCTGCCTGAGACAATTACATGGCTTATATATTGGTTTTCCATTGTTACCAACTTCTGGTTTTGTGCTCCTTCTATGAATTTGAAATTTTGTGACTGCTTTATTTGGTTGTGATGAGGCTTTGGAGCATGAGTCTTGGCAGGGTTGAGTTTGTTGCAGACTGGAGGCCAGCACCAGCAGGCTTTTCAGCCTCTGTTTGGAGGAGTCCAATATTTTCATAGATGTTTTCAGTATAAATGCTTCTGCTTGCTTTGAGCTCAGAGCTTTCTATATAGTACATTATATTTCTGCCATGCAAAACAGTGGCTATTTTCCACTGGGGAAATAAAGTTCAAGTAGTGTGTTAATGTCTTCTATACTAACCTCAAGGTTCTTATCTGTGTTGTTACTAGAAGCCAAGTGGCTTTCTTCAGCATCCTTTTGATACTCTGCCTGCTGCTACTAAATGTGACCTTGAAGTGCACTGGAGTTTAATAGTCTGAATTCTAGGTTTTATCTCCTACACTGCATTTGTTAACTAGGCATGATCTTTACCAGTAAGCTCATTTACGGTTTTGTTTGTGTGGATGTAGCTTTTCTGTGCAAGTTCTTGTAGTGCTTTTGAATCTGAAAAACTGTCATGTCAAGATGATACTTTATTATTCAACATGCGTCTGCTTGCTTCAGTAACAAAAACAGGTACTTTGCTACCGTTAACCATGGTGAATCTGAGTCATCTTAGGTAAGGCAAAATTAAGTTTGTGGACTATTTTGCTTTGTTTTTCTTAACAAACAAGTCGCAGTCTGAGACATCTTAAAAGAAAAAAAGTTAGAGTAAAACATTTCTGTGTGAAATTATTTCATGTCATAGTTGGGTTTTTGAGGAGTCTTGGGGGGCATTTCTGCTCCCTAGAAAATTAATGATCTTAATTTTAAATGTATTTAGGGTCAGAAGCAGATACAAGAGAAAATAAATGTAAGCAGATTTTACTTTCTGACCTTGGGATCATTTGCCCGGGTTCATGTGTTTAGAAGCCTCCCTGTAGGGCGAAGGCACCTGTCACATAAGGAGAAAAATGGTGAGCAATCCTTCTTTTTTCCCTGAGTAAAAGAAAGATGTTTCCTGGTTTGTGTTTCTCTTGTGATGTATGTGTGTTTTGGAAAATAAGAATAGAGTAACATGGGCATGATGGTAGGAATGCTTGTGTGGGAATAGCTACTTTTTTTACTTAATACTGAATGCGGTTAGGTTGATAGTAATTGTGAATTAAGAGTAAGTTCCTGTGTTAGAATCATTGATTTAAATTATTATATGGAACATGCAAATGGAAAACAAAAAACCCAAACATTTTGAATATTTTCAAATTCAGTATTCATGCCAAACATTAATTTTGTTATTCATAATGCAAAGTTTTGTGTAAGAAAAAAATGAGTGGTAGTTGAAAATAATATGTCTGGCACCATGAAAAGCAGCTTTTTTGTGCAAGTTCACTCCTTAGGGAGTAATCAAGTCATTGCACATACCCTACTCTTGGCATCTAACTTGCATGCAAATGAAAGCACCAAAGCTGGGACCCTGTATAGCCATATATATATATATATATAGTCAGTGGAGATAAATGGACACCTCTGAGGAGGTGACTGAAAACACCTTAGTTACATACTTAAAGTATATGACTGTATGTAAAATGCGTTTAATAAAATTATTTTAAGCCTTACCATGCATGCTTTATGACAGCTAGAGAAATAAATAACAAATGAAATGCCATATCCAGCAGAGCTCTGCTGGATAAAGTTCTTTCAAGAAGGACAATGGCACATTTATTTATTGGGACTGGGGAGAAGTGGGATAGTAGTTAGAGCATACTCCGAGGATTACCGCATATGTCCTGGTCTAAATCTTCTCTTGGATTGTCTTTACAGCTGCAGGCAGTATAACTTGTCCAAGCTTCAGTTTACACATCTGCATCAGTGAACCTTCTTATGACATTGCTGCGACAGGTTTGGAGCTGGGGAGGTTTCTGAAATTTAATCAACATTTATTAACTTGGCCCAGTTACCAATTCTTTCTGCAATTCCCCATCCTTCTAGCGGAAAAGCACAGGAAATTATCATGTCCATAGTAATACTCATTCTCTGTGCAACACTTCCCTCCCATCCTTCAGGTTGCCTCTTTGACCTTTTTCACACTATCCCCAAAAAACATTTGAGCCTTTCACCTTGTTCCAGAATCAGTTTTAAACCTTTACAGCCTCTGAAACATCTTCCAGGCTTTCCTGGATACCAGCCCACCAGGTTGTCTTTTTGGCGTCTTCTGTCTGCTTCCAAGGCCTAGCAATTTGTCTGCCCAGACTTAAATCTATTTTCTTTACTTCCCTCCTTATCCTGTCTCCACCACCAAGCGAAGGGGAGCCAGACCAAGTCTTCTCCACAAGAAAGTATTGTATCACCCTGTCCTTTAGTTCTCTATCTAATTTCTCGGGTATTTTTTGGCTGAATAACAAGCTCAATGTATCTTTCAGACACAATCAGAATTCATGTTAATCACTTACTGGCATGTAAGCTTGCAGCTTTTGTATCTGCAAGGTGAGAACATTTATACTTGCCTTATCAGAGGCTTTTAAGGCTGGATTAATTATTGTTGATCACAGTAATAAATGCACTTTAAGGAATATCATAAATAATAATCCTTGCACAGTTCTGAAAATATTTTAAAACCGTTTAAAAGCCTCCTGTCAATGGAGATTTTCTAATAAATATTTTTGCCCTGTAGCTTGCTATCAGTGTAGTATTTTAAAACTGAAAAAGATCATACTAACAGGGAGAAGGAACTTTACAAAGGTTATGCTAATCCTAAGAATGTTTGAAAAGAAAACAAACCTAAGGCACTTGGAAACAGTTCAGGAGTTTCTAATTAGATATGACATGGTATGATATGTAATGTGATATGATATATAGGCAAGATTATTCACCTTTTAAGTTCATCCTTTATTCAAACCAAACTATGCTTCACTTACTTACTGCTAGCCCTGGAATTTAGTTCTCTGCTTCTTCCAGTTGTCTGTAGGGAAATTTGTTACACTTTGGGTTGTGATCTGATATGAGAACAAGGTGTTTTCAGAAAAGCAGATGTTCTTTTTACAACAGCAGCATCCTGGGTTCAGCTCCTCTTGGTGATGGCCGGCTTTGCTGGACCCAGCTCCTGCAGGCATTGCCTACATTCCTCCTCTACTGTCTTTGTGCTGAAGGAACCAATTAAATGCTGTGCTGCTAGAACTGGTTTTTCTCAGCTCTTCTCTGTGGGTCTAGTTGCTTTTTCTACCCAGCAAAGTGGGCTATGTTTAATAGAATCTCAACTGGACTGACAGGCTTAGGCACAGCTAGTGCTCTCTGAATGATTTTCTTTACGGCTCCTGGCCTGTTGGAAATGGAGAGAACAAACTGGCATTTGTTGCTTTGTATCCATACAGATATCTCTAGAAAACAAAGATTTAAGAAATCTTAATAAATTACCTACTCCATCCTACTGTAGGAAATTGTAACAAAAATACTAAAATATGTGGGAATAACTTGTTCCTAAAAACCTTTGACAAAGACTTCCACACTTTGGCCACGCAGTCTTAGCTATAATTTCAGTTATAGTAGTTTTTAAATTGTCCAACTTTCATCTTTCTTGCTGCAGTTTAAGCCTGTGGTCTCTTGACAGTTCCCAAGTGAAGAACTTACTTTGCTACAAAAAGGCGATAAATCTATATGTCTGAAGTCTATTATCATGTCTCTGCTCTTCCCTTTTCTAGCCTGAGTAAAATCAGTTCTTTCGCGTAGATCTTGGTTTATATACCTCTGATGACTCTTAATGTTCTCTTCTGTACTTTTTATATTTGGGCCTATTCTTCCTGAAAATTGAAACCCAGAACAGGACACAGCGTTACAGTTGAAGTTTGACCAGTACTGCCTCAATATTTTTTTTTAAATCCCAAAGTTTCTAAAATATTTTCATTGTTGAGTAATTGGAGGGCCGTAGATCAGTTCCTTTACTGGCATGAATTTACCTCAGCAGAAAATCTGACCAAAGGATCTCTGTATCAAAGACTATATGACTTTTTCCACTGCTGATGAGTAGGAAATGTCACAAGAACAACAGATCTTGTACTATTTTTACCAGTTAAGCTGTGATCTGGAAATTAAAACAAGATTATTATCCTTATGGGTTTGTTCCTGTTAGAACACCCACATTTAGGTGCAGTGCAGGTCAAAGTGCACACAAGCCACACCAAACCGTAATAAGATAACGGCCAAGTTTGAGATATATCCCCTCTTTGGTCTGAATGTTTGGATATAAAGCAAATGCATTTCCTTTTCCTCTAACAGACCTGAAAAACCTTTGTCAGCTGTTTTATTGCCTTACTTTAAACAGGATGTCATATGTTTTACTTAAGCAGTCACTTTTATACATCCTAGTAAGATCATGCTTACTCATCTTCAGATTGGGTTACCAGTAAGCCCCAGATCTTTTTTTTCTGTGGGAAAATAAGTTTGTGCAGTTGTTTATTCCTACCTAAAAGCACTAATTTGCAGTTGTTGTAAGTGAATTGCCTTCTGCTTGCCTGATGTTATCAGGCTATTCCTCTAATTCACAGAATCACAGAATGGTAGGGGTTGGAAGGGACCTCAGGAGATCATCTAGTCCAACTTCCCTGCCAAAGCAGGTTCCCTACAGCAGGTTGCCCAGAAAAGCATCCAGGCAGGTTTTGAATTCAAGTTTATTTTGAATTTCCACTCTCCAAAAGGTAATGCAGCCATTCTACTAGCACAAATTCACAGTCTGTTTAGGTAATGAAATTTACTATGTATAAATTTAATCTTAAAAGTGTATTCATAACCCATGTGAAAATAATAACTATAAATTTAGTTAACCCAATTGCTTTTACTTATTCCTCACAGATGTATTTTAAGAATGAGAAAGCATGTAGCTTAAATATATTTATTCTAAATTCTTAATCTTAAAACTGAATTTCCAAATATATTTTCAGGATTAGTTAAGGGAATCATAAGGCCATTTCATGATGTCTTTTTCAGTCTTGGGCTTTTGAAGTCTTGGGTGTTTGTTTTGTTTTTGAGATGTTTCTACTCTCCTTTCTTTGTGTTTCTGATTCATCAAACAAAATTATTATCTTGGGTTTTTGCCATTATGATGCCAAATGAACCATGCCATTGTCAATGCATCCTGCTATGCTAGAGTATTAGTGGATGTTATCTGCGGGGTATTAAATGAAGGTAGGAATAGATGAAGAAATGAGGCGAACAATTAGCAAAATATAGTGGACAGAACCTTCTCTGTAGCAATGAAGGTAGGAATAGATGAAGAAATGAGGCAAACAATTAGCAAAATGAGTGGACAGAACCTTGTTCTGTCGTGTTCTTGTGCTGAAGCTGGCAGAACGAGACTGGTACAAGCTGGGAAACCCGGCTCTCCTGGTTTGAATCTCAGTTGTGCACTTTGGCTAGTGAGCACGGAAGGATTTGTCTTTTACAAATTGCAGTTTCTCCATATATGACGCTGAGCCTTTTAGACCTTCAAGATAAAGTTGCTTGAGTGTATTTCTTCACAAAAAAAATTGTCTGTATTGCAGATCAAGGTGATCATAAATCATATGCAGGACCAGAAAGCTAATAAGCAGGTACAGCTCCTGTATTGAACAATACAAGTACACTTGTACTCTTTAATATTCTCATTACTTTGTTTCTCTGCAGAGGAAAGACCAATTTCATGAAATAATAGACATTGACATAGGAAGGCATTTTTTTAAAGCCCTGTTTGAAGCTTTCAGGTCTTTGAAGTAGATATACGTTTTTTGACAGCAAAAGGCATTTTCTACAAAATTACTGTTGGAGCCTCATTAGGTTTTAAAGATTAGAGATGACCAATCAGGCATGCTCTAGGTGTTTCCTGTACTACAGCTAATACCTGTTTTTATTAGAAATATGACCTTTATTTTCTTTTGAATCATGTCCAGCAAAAAGGAATTGTCACATTATCAGCAAATTGGATTTTGGTTTCAGGAATAATTGTGCATAAGAGTTTCTTCTTTTCCTTTCCAAAGAATATGGATTATGATGAAGAAAGCAGGAAAAATAATCCCTTACTAGATTGCAACCATCAAGGTTATATCACAAAAATTTGAAATTGTCAGTTTCTTCATTTAAACTACCATTACTGGAGAGGTTAGTGTCTGTCGCTCATCCAGGGATTCCTGCTTTTTCCTATATCAGCAGTTTTTGTTGTCTCCTTTCTTTAACATTAATAAAACATCCCTGTGAATTGGCCAGATTCTGTGCACAGTACCGTAATTTAGTAAAATGCAGTGTTACTTATAATTTTCAAAAGAAAGTGCTGAAGATATTAAACCTTTACTCTTCAAAATAATAAGTGCTAAAGAAGTAGCAAGCCTTTTAAAAAGGCTTCCTAGAATAAAAACTTCCATGCTCAACAGCACTTTACTCATAAAAAGAAATATTGTCATTTCACTGCAGTGATGATAGAACGGTCTGTAGAATATACGTCTGTTGGCCTTCTTAATGTGCTGCCTGACGTAATTTTTGTAAAGTGCAACTATTGTATTAGGAATCACTATCCAAATGAAAATTATGTCAGGAGAGTTCTACTTTTCAAATTATTTATACCAAATGATGGTGTATGTAATAGGACGTAGTATTTAAAAGAACTGTCTTGTGTCCAGTTTAAAAGGGAAGATAATGGAATACTGAATGCCAAGTAAAGTTTTGGTATCTAGAAAAAGATTAGCAAAGGAGACATAAAAGTTTTCATTTTCTCTACTGCCATTCTTCTATGGAAAATAAATTTGCTGTCTCACTTGAACTTTCAATCTTCTGGCAACAAATGTAAAATGTGGCCATAGTAGTTGGCTTAAAAAAAGAAGTATACAAAAAATCCACCCTTGTCTAGCCTAATTCCCTTGGCTTGCACATGGGAAATTTTGAATTTAGCAAATGGAACAAGTGTGGTCTGAATCTGCTGTTTGGTAGCAGTTGATAAATTGTGTCAAAACAGTCCTGTGTACTTGGAATTAAATTCTGCACATTTTTGAAGGGAACACTTGCAAATATTACCAGGCTGCAAAAGTGTCTGAAACAGTTGGTGCTGGTACAACACTGGCCAGGCAGAAATGTAATGAAAATATTTCCCCTCTGCTGTCTGCTTTAGGCTTATCAGCTGCTAACGCCATGCAGAAACTGTGCCTGTCTATAGTACACTGATCCAAACTAAAAATATTTTCCTGCATAAAATTTCTTTTTCTTTTAAAAGACATCTTTCAGTAGTTGAAGGTTAAACAGCCATGCTTGAATTACAGTCAATTTGTCTCGTACCAAAACCTCAATACATCAAAATCCACTGCCCTTCACAATTAATAACATCAATTGTATTGACATGAATGGAAATACTCCAGGTTTACAGCAATCCAGTGCAGACTAGTTTGTGACTTCATATTGTAAAGTATTCAAATTCTGAGTCTAAGTGAACTAGACACATAGCATAATTTTAACTTAACATGCTTTAAAAGTATACTAAAATACTTTATGCAAATGGCCCAAACACCGCAGAATTAAAATCATCAATTTCAATCATTTATTTTATGAAACGTTAGCAAAGGAAAGAGATTACTTGGAAATGAATTCTAGAAAAGTTTACTGTAAATATAAATCGGTATAAACAAAGACTTCTTTTAGTGGTTCTTGTGGTTCTAAAATGTAATTTAAAAAAATTATTTTATGTTCAGCCTACACTGAAACTAAAACACAGCTATTCTGACTACTGAGAAGAAAATTAACTCTCTCCTAGCAAAACCAGGAAATTTTTGTTTTATTCTTTTTGCCAAAGACAACCAGTGACTGTACTTCATCTCCCACCCCTGTGCTGGGTGTACTTATGCTGAGTCAATGTATGTAACTTGTGGGAAAGTATGCTTCATGTTTTCCTCTGTGTTCCCATTCTGTCGAGCAAGTGATGCTCAGTCAGCATCAGGGCCTAGTAACACAACATGCTCAGCCTGTGCCACCTCCTCTTGTGGCAATAACCTTTCCATGCCTGCAGAAAGAAGGGGAGAAAAGGTGATATACAACCATATAGGAAACCTTTGAATTTTTAATACTCATGATAACTCTTCTTGTGCTCTGGACAGCCTTAGAAAAATGATCAAGAGCCAGACATACAGTGCAATATGCTGATAATATCAACTACATGATCCATCTCTTATGTAGTACACACAAAACGAGCAAATGACCTTAGCCAGAGATAAAATTTCATCCACCTCCAAAGATGAAGTCCCAATTAGTTGATTTACTAGTTTTCTTAATTGTTAATGATTGCACTCTTCCTAGTATTCGGTGTACATTTCGGAAACATCATTTTTCCATTAGTGTATTTTTACATCAATATATCTTTGTTTATTAGCTAGATGAACCTGAATTTAAGATCTGAGGGCTGGAGCATCTCCCCTGTGAGGACAGGCTGAGAGAGTTGGGGCTGTTCAGCCTGGAGAAGAGAAGGCTTCAGGGAGATCTTATAGCGGCCTTCCAATACCTGAAGGGGCTACAAGAAAGCTGGGGAGGGACTTTTCATAAGGGCAGTTAGTGACAGAACAAGGGGAAATGGGTTTAAACTGAAAGAGGGGAGGTTTAGATTAGATATTAGGAAGAAATTCTTCACTGTGAGGGTGGTGAGACACTGGAACAAGTTGCCCATGGAAGTTGTGGATGCCCCCTCCCTGGAAGTGTTTAAGGCCAGGCTGGATGAGGCTTTGAGCAACCTGGTCTAGTGGAAGGTGTCCCTGCTCATGGCAGGGGGTTGGAACTAGATGATCTTTAAGGTCCCTTCCAACCCAAACCATTCTATGATTCTATGATTCTATTTTATATAATACACATACACATTTTTGCCATGGTTAATGAAAAAAATATGACTTATTAAAATAGAAATTATTTGTTAAACATAAACCATCATTTCATTAAAGCTATAATTTGTTACACCATTTAGAATTAACAATATGTATTTTCTTAAATTAGTTATTTAGTTAAATAAATCTAAATAAACCCAAACAGTCTATCTAGGTAAGTGGTAGTCACTTGAAGACAGGTAATACACAAAAACGGGGGAAATGCACACACACAAACACACAAAAAACTTAATACAGCTTAACTGTATGTCCCTTCCTGTTTCCTGTCCTCTGTTGGGACTGAGGATGCTGGCAAAAAAACTGGGTGTTCTGAGTTTGTGTGGTACAACTGGAGATTGACATGCCAGAAAACATGACAGGGAGGGAACAGATTGCTTCCCTTCACTGAAATAGATGATTTAACCTATTTACTATGGCACACACTCTTCAGCCTTTAAGAAAAAAGTGTTCACAGGCTGTGTGTCTTTGCTGATACCACTTGCTTCTAAATTTGCACCTCATCAACTCATTATTTAAGGATCTGAGGAAGGAAAGAAACCATGTCTTAATTTGTGTAGGTGGATAATAATGCAAGAGCCAGCGAAGCAAGAGGACAACCTGCAGCTGGGCCAAGAGCAAAACCTTTTCTAGGAGGGAGAACATGCTGCCATCCTTATGCTGCCCATGCTTATGCAGGGCAAAAGAGCCCCAGTAGCACCAATACGCTGGTTCGTGATGTGGGTAAATGGTAAAAAGGAAGAAATGGGAAAGGTGGGCCTGACTTCCCCCTCTTTCTGCCTTTCTTCATTGTAGCTTACCCTCCCACCCTGGACTTGCACTAGGAATTTTTGAAAGCCATTTTCAGAGGGATAAAGAATGAGAAATACAGTATCTGTAATTGTCATCACAGATGTTTAAGAAAGTTACCAAACCATGGAAACTGCAGCTGCTTTGGTCTTAAAGCTTTGGCCCTCCATAGCTGCTTCTGTCAAAGGATTTCACATAGCTTTACAGACATTAAGAAGGTTGGCTTCACAATGCTCTGTGAGAGGCGGATAAGAGAATTATTATTCTGGTTTGCTAAAATTAAGAGCTGTGATGGGCAAATTCATTTTAGCTTAGCTATGTGGCTTCAGATACTTTTGCCTTGCTCAAATCTGGCACCTCTTTGAAGTCAGAGCAAAAGGGAAACCTAATTTTGTCTTTGCCGACTCAGACCACAGTCTGGGGTATTAGCTTCAATTGTCCTTGAAGCTAGGTTTCTGCTAGGACCAAGGCAAATTTTCTCTGCAGTGAGCCACCTCTGAGAGAGAATAGAGAGAATAAGATCTCAAGAGGATGCCAGTATTTATTAAAGAGTCAGAGTCCTATGTACTTCGTCATGCATCTTGAGGGAAGTTGGAGACAAATCAATAGAGAGAGTCTACCTTTCCTGGATCTGTACTTTGCTTCTTTAGCTGCCAGTTTACTTTAGGATGGAAAAGTGCAATGTGCAGGCATAGTGTTTACTTTTTTGTGTTTCTTTTATAGAAAATAATCTATCTGCAGATAATTAAAGGCCATCAAACACTTTTTAAACAAGCAGCTGAAACCATGGCCTTAATTGGGAAGAATTTTGAAGTAGGAGTTATTGAATCAGGAAAAGTGAAATTTTGTCAGCACATTCCTGAGGGAGTGAGTGGGAGAAAAAAATTCTTTCTGGTGAGAGCATGAAGTAGTGTATATGCATTTTGGGGGTTTATTAAAAGGTATAGTATACTTTGCATTATTCCATTTGTTCAGCAAGCTAATTTAAATCTTTGTTTTCCATCCATAGGCTAATCAAGAGCTCCATAATAGTCAGGCATTTGAAATTGTTAACATTGTGAGACTGTTGTTTTGTTTCATTTTTCCTGTCCCATAACACACCTTGGAAATTGAAGATTCAAAGACACGATGCAATTTTTTTTTTTTCCATTCCAAGAGAAGATAGGAAACAAGAAAAATATTTTTTCAGCAAGAAAAGCAAAAGAAGACCAGGTAGATGAGCAAGATACAGTGCTTTTTATTTTGTTGGTTCCAGGTTTCTGTTTCTTACCACCAGCATACCTGCAACTATATTAGAGGTTGTGTAAATATCTAAACTTTGTCTGCCTCGATCAAACTCGTGTTTTGCCATTTCTGTTTATGTCATTCTGTGATAGTAGAGCTAGGTATTTCTTTCCTTTTTCTTCTTCTAAGATTTGAAAAGTGTCCCACCTTGTACTTATGCATGAGACCAAGAGGAAAACAAGAGTTTCATGTGGTAGGGGTTTTTTTGTTTGTTTGTTTTTTGCAAAAGACATAACAAACTCTCCACTTCTAATGTTAAAGAACCTGATTTTGGGACTGTGATTGGAATCAGAAACCTGAATGCAAGAACTTGACCCTCTGTCCAATATCCCATGTAAGTCCTGTAGCTGTAAGTAAAATGGGTCTCTCCATTTCACCATTAAAGCTGCTGCACTGTTCTTTGACTTGGAGACTGAGAGACCCTGTTTAGTGAACATGTTAAAAAGAGCAACTGATAGAGATAGGGGCTTCCTCAGATTTCAGACCAAGGTGCTGATAATAAAGGCTGACATGTCTGTCTCTTCTAAGACATTTTCCAGTTTAAACTTTTGGTACTATTGTTTCTACTAAAAGGTTGGGTTTCACTGGATTTTCTAATGAATTTTCTTTAATAGAAATATTATTTCACCAGAAAGCTGACCAGATTTAATTACTCTTGACTTTTCAAAAGTGCTTTTAGTGTGCTGGAGAAGTCTAACATGCAATGGAAAAAGATAACAACGTGAATATCCATCCTGACTGTTTGCTGAAATATGGGAAACCTGTAGAAGATGCACCGAGTTCCTGAAGCCTTGCAGAGAGACAAATAGATGAACTTGGGCAAAACAGTGACATTCATGCAGAAGAAAACAATATAAACCAGAACAGAAGTCAAAATCAGACCTTCCTGCAGGTGAATCTGTGAAGCTCATATTAGTTTGGTCCCAGTGACCCCAGTAAGGAGTCCCAGTGACTCAGTGAGGCTTTTATTCCAGCACATAAAATCCTTGAATGTAGTTCATGCAAAGGGTTTTTATATGCTCAGAGGGAATACTAATGAGAGATTTTTCCAGAGCAAATGAAATATAAAGGAGGTTTGTTCACAAGCAAGTGCTCTAAATCATAGTGAAGCTAACATCTTAGTTTTGAGTTCAATTCAGAAACAGTTGGAACGGCTATCCAGATACTGTACTGGGAATGCAGGTAATCTCAGAAGAGAACTGGATGATTCCTTACCAAACCAATGATGCTAGTTTAGATACTAGAATTGCAATTAACTGTAATTTGAACCATAGTTTGTTTTTTTTTTTTTCCTTCATTCCACAGGAATGAGAATTAAGACATGGGAAAAAAAAAAGTAACTTTTTCTAACTGGAAAAGTTTGGAGTATTCTAGAAAGTGTAGTTATAGCAGACCTATTTAGCTATGTTGGGCTGAGATAATTCGATAGGCTGTATAAAATGCCTTGCATTAGATACTTATTTTTCCATAATACTACAAAACATTGTGCACTTTGTGAAGCACTGAATGTTAGCCTGGACTAGCCCCAGAACAGCCTGTGTGTCACTGTCATCTATAATTCCAGATATGCAATAAGATACATAGACATATACAGCCATGTTTTTATTTTTATGGTGGAAATCAGGATTTACATTAATTCACACTGAAAGATAAATTCTTCCCCTATTATTTTTAATTGTATCTTTGGGAATTGATAACTTAAAGTAGATAAAGAATGAATTAAAAACTGTTTGACCTTTACTACTTCTAATATATCAGAATACAATTGTCTCCATGCAACCCTGATATTAAAATTAAGTGGAAATTTATTGTCCTTGAAGTTGACCTGTGTCATCGGCAGCAAACAGAATTACTGTTGTGGTTTTTTTGTTGGGGTTTTTTTGACAAACAAGGGTGATGAATTCCTCATAGCATATGATAACATATGAGATACAATTTTAAAGAGACAAATAAGAATCAGTCAATGGGTTAGAGAAACACAGTTCAAAGACCCACAGTTCATAAAATATTTATTTACTGTTAGGAAAACAGAGCGAAAAGAGAGCTAATGTAACATACAAAATACCTGAAGAGTATTTTCAGGTTCATAAAACTTTCTTTCATATTCCACAACTGAAACTAACATATTTCAAGAGAAAGTGTGTCCAGCTATGGCTTTTCTGCAACCGTATGTATGCCATTTCCAAATATCATAATACGGTTCTTTGCTATTCTATTGTTCCTAGGCTGATACATCATGTCAAAGCTATGCTCGTTGTGACCAAGTGCAGAAAACTAGTTTGCCACAAGTTGTTTTTTTTTTTTCTCTGCACAATAGTGCAATCTGCAAATGGAAAACAGGAGGGAAGAAACACCACAAAATTTACTGGACTGTCTGAACTTGAATGACATTCCAAAAAAACCCAAACCCTCTATCCCCCCATCCCCAAAGCAGAAGAAAAATGTTAACTTCAAGGCAGTAAAAACCTGAGAAGTAATTATGTTGTCTGTTAGCTACCTCATGGTGTCCTTTACACTATTATTACATATTGTCATGTCTAGATTAGATGCTTTTCAAATGACTTTTGATTTTAGATAAGTAGCTATTTGATTTTAAAATACTGCACTTCTATAACAATACCTACTACTGGCTTTATGTCTAAAATATTTTTTACTGAAAGTTGTAAAGAAAAGTGTATAAAAAGTAATGAAAGACTTAAATTAAAGTTTCAGGTAATGTTAATAACTGGATCAAGCTCTAATGAAATCACTAAGTTCCACTCTGATTCACATGTGGTTTCTGTGGATTTTTCATCTTTCCCTTCTTTCTTTCATCTCCTTTCTTCCTGGTATGGCAACAGTCACCATTCTTACCAGGAAAGATTGATGCAGTTTCCCTAAATGACCATCAGTACCGCTTCCCTGTTGATTAAATAGGTTATATCAGAAAGACAGAAGAAACTTAATTCTCCCAAGTCAGAGCCAAAATACGTTTAGCTCAGATTCCAAGCTCACCAAGGAACACGAGCTAAGGCTTT
>NW_010288941.1:44025-47660 GCF_000700745.2 Antrostomus carolinensis | reverse complement strand
TTTATTTCAACCTACAAGTCTCCTTACCCTTAACTCTCCAATTCTCTCCCCATTCTTCTGGGGCAGGGTGGAGGTTGAGCGAGCAGTTGTGTGGTTTTTAGTGTCCTGCCAGGCTAAATGATAATATGTAGCTGTCAGACAATTATTTTGCTTTTAGTCATCTATGGGTTCTAGCAAAGAGAAGATGCTAGCACTGTCAGATTATCCAGAAGCCCTATGATGCTGGTGTGTTTCTTTTCTCTTCCTCTAGTTTGAAGTGGCTTATTTAATAAGTTTTTACTTGGATAACAATCCTGAAGTCTGGAGACCACATCTCAGGATTGCATTTGTCACTGTCATCTCAAGGAGAAAAAAAAAAAAAAAATCCCGATATTCAGTCTGAATTAAAAAGCAATAAATGTTTAAAGATATGGGAATTAATAAATAATATTTTATTTCTTTCCATGTAGTAATTATTCACTGAGGTTAATCTAAATACCAAATTCTCCCTTCCCCCAGGGTTTCTAGGCAATGTAGGAAAATGTAGACTTTGGTTCCTTTCTGATCAAGGCAAAGCATTTAATCTTGGATGACGAACAGAGCTAAGGGCTTCAAGATCTGGTCTTGCTGACCTTGCTGGAACCAGAGGAGAATAGGGTGGAGAATGAGCAAGGAGAAGAAATTACCACATACACATGTATGCACTCCTTCACACTGCAACCAACTGTATAAGGTTCAAAAAGTTCAAGTGCTGGGTCCTTAACCAGGGTCACAACCCCATACAAAGCTACAGGCTTCAGGAGGAATGGCTGGAAAGCTGTCAGGTGGAAAAGGGACCTGGGGATGTTGATCGATAGTGAACTGAACATGAGCCAGCAGTGTGCTCAGGAGGCCAAGAAGGCCAATAGCATCCTGGCCTGTATCAGAAATAGTGTGTCCAGCAGGACCTGGGAAGTCATCCTTCCCCTGTACTCAGCATTGGTGGGCCTGCGCCTTGAAAACTGTGTCCAGTTTTGAGAGCTTCACTATAAGAAGGACAAGGAGGTGCTGGAGTGCGTACAGAGAAGGGCAATGAAGTTGGTGAAGGGGCTGCAGAACAAGTCATATGAGGAGCAGCTGAGGGAACTGGGGTTGTTTAGTCCAGAGAAGAAGAGGCTGAGAGGAGACCCTATCACTGTCTATAGTTACCTGAAAGGAGGTTGTAGCGAGGCGGGTGTGTATCTTTTCTCCCAGGTAACTAGTGATAGAACGGGAGTAAATGACCTTAAGTTGCATCAAGGGATGTACAGATTGGATGTCAGGAAGTACCTTTTCAATTAAAATTTTCTCGGGCACTGGAATGGGCTCCCTAGGGAGGTGGTTGAGTCACCATCCCTGGAGGTATTTAAAAGATGGGTAGATGAGGTGCTCAGAGATATGGCTTAGTAGTGGATGGCGATGGTTGGATTTGATGATCTCAAAGGTCTTTTCCAACCAGGCAATTCTATGATTCTATGAAATAGCCCAAAGCTAGTGTCTGGTCAGGGACATAAGAGGAAATCTCTTGCTTAAAGTCTTCTAGTGTTAAAACAGCAGATGTCCCAGATTGCTGTCTGTGTTTCCCGTCAGTAGAGCTCTTCATAGTCTGATGGATTGAACATCTCAGGCTGTGCACAAAATTGACTCAGCTCCTCCCTTATTATTTACCAGATCTTAGTTTTATTTTTTAACTTCCTACCTTCTCCCTCACAGAGGCTAATAATTGGTAGAAGAGGAGGAGAAGACTGAACATTTTTTTTAAAAAGAAAATAAGACAGTCAAGACATAACAAACACAAAATTATGGGGTCCAAACCCCATGATTACCATGTTATTTTTGATACATTCTGTGTTCCTGTGTTAGCAAATACCTAAAGAAACTAAGTTCAGTTTGGTTTAATAGTGGTGGTGTCTTAAGGACAATAATAAATCCTGGTAATACAAGTTTATACGTATGCAAGAAGAGAGCAGCGATAATAGCCCAGGATGGCCAGTCCTGTGTTGAAATTACACACATTGTACTTAACAATGCCAACAGTGTGGGCATTTTGCAGATAACTTTATGTAGATAAATTTTTGGTTTTTTAAGTAGAAAGAATAATCCCCCTACTGAAGACCTGACCATTGCTACCCTGCAGCAGAAGAGAAGCACGTCTTCCACCTGTTTTAGTGGCAAATTAAAATCTTTATACATGGTCAAGCACAGCTGTTTCCTCATTTGTTTGGAGCTGGAAGGGAAGAAAAATTACCACTAAAATGCATATTCAAGTCTCAGATGAGCAGCAGGTAAACTGACTTAGTGGAGCAAGACTGGGATTTGTCTTACTTGATTTTAGCTATCTCAAATACTTTTAAATTTAAATAAGCTGTAGTTGTTCATTTAGCTGTCAACAGATGGACAAGGAAAATCTTCAAAAATTCCTACTAATAACTGTCATTGAGCTCAGACTTAAAGGAATCACTCTGTGGTTTCATCTATTTCTTTGCAATGACAACAGGGGGACCACAGGAAACCAGCACAAAGCAAAATTTTTAATTTTAAAATAGTTAGAATGAGACAAGGTCAGTCTAATTAATGCCTGCTTTTCTGGGGTTTCTCATGTCATATGTGCCTATCTGAAACATAACCAGCAATACCTGCTTATGAAGACAAATAAAAAAGAAAGTCCATCATGGTGTGTGGAACAGATAGAGAAAAAATGACAAGCCCCAGGCTAGGGGTCATTTTCAATGATATATCAACAGTAGAATAACTTGCTGCCATTAAAAAAGGTATGTTTTATCCTTCCTGCATGAGGCATTCCTTCGGAAAACCAAAGTCTCTGTGTCTTGTCTCTGCTTTTCTCTTGCTCTTCTCTTTATTAGCTTGGCCTTGACCTCTGACACTATGGAGAATATGAAAGATTTTTATTTTTTTATTTTTTTTTTTACTTTTGGCTTATGATGCAATGTAGGTCATTGCAGCCTGCAGGAATAAAATATTGGGATCTTGTTAAAGAGGTTTAACTTTATTTTATTTCCTTTTCTTCCTCAGTCACAGAAAATAGATTAATATGGTAACACTTTGCAGTAAGTGGACATTAATTAATGCTAAATTACACCAGAATTCCTCTGGAATCACATTTTAACAGTCACACTAAGTCCAAAAGTGCATGCCATGATTAATGCTTTTGTAAGGAATATCAAAGACACTAATAACCATTTGTCACTTATAATAAAGTGTTGCCAATTAATTTCATGCCATTTTCTGTCCTGGCTTTGCTGTGAAAATGAGGTGCTGGAAGTTTAAAGCCTAGTATATTATAGAAGTGTGAGCTACCGCTCTCTGACCTAGTCAGGACTTTTAAGTGCAACTTGTCCTGTTACTACTCTTGATATCTCCTATAAGAAATAGAGCAAGTGTCTCTTGGTTTGGGATACAGAACCTGGGCAAGAGAAAGAGTTATTTTAATTCATGTGCCATAATTCACTCCTCAGTATTGGAAATTCGAATCCTCAGACTGTTCATTAACTTGACAAACACTGCAATGAGTACAGAAAATGGCAGCACATAAATCAATTCTCTTGACAAAGAATATAATGAGAATGGGAAGTGACACAAACTAAATAGTGATCACTTTACAATCTGGAGACTGCATA
>NW_010288941.1:23519-43995 GCF_000700745.2 Antrostomus carolinensis | reverse complement strand
CCCTCCATGCCAGCTGATAATTGAAGTCTAGGTGGTAAAAACTTGATCCATTCTAGGACTCCCTGCTAGCCATGCTCAAGGATTCTGAGGGGCTGCATGACCCCATGTATTTGTTGAGTAGCTTGGTACTTCTACAGGTCCCAAATGAAATAACAAGTTAAAAGATACTTAACTTCAGACAGTACATAAATGTGTTATTCTTTTCAAAGGTGTGTATCATGCATGTATCATCATAATAATCTTTTTATCCACAAGAATTTCTTAAGCGATTTTAGAGATCAGTGTTGACAACAGCAATAAGGGGGTAGGTATGAAGGGATACAGACAACTAATTTAAGCATGTAGCATCCTCAAATTCTGTAAAATTTTGCCCAAAGACAGTAAATATATGCTCGGAAATCACCTAGGAAACTTTTGCTTTTGATAGTGGCCTTCTATACAAACACCCCAAGGTCAAGTGTCTGTGGTCTGATATGGACTGTAGAGTCAGTTCATGTTCACATCACAGGTGGATACTAAGGCCACTGGCATATGGCATGCTGAATTAATCACTGTGTGAAAGATACTACGTTTTATATGAAACAGGATAATTAAACAGACTCAATGGTTTTCAAGGTTTAGATTTTACACTGTTTATTTTTCACTTGTCTGAAGGACTTTTCTAGTGGTTAGAGAAAAGAGTCTGTGATATCCTGTTACTCCTTCAGGCACTAGCAATTTGAAAACTTCCCTTCCACACCTACATCTTTCCACACCTACATCTTTCACCTCTGGTCCTTTTTAAAATACGCTCCATTCTGGACTTCCCACTAAGATGCAGTTTTACAAAGATTAGTAATTAGTGCTGTTCTTTTAATGACACAACTGAGGTCTTAGTGTTTTCAAAGTGCTTTGAGAATTTTACACAAAAATATGAATCTTGACTATTATTATTAATAAAATCAATTGCATTTCCCTTTTCCTCACAAAATGATCCCAGTAACCAGTAATGTATATAATTTTATTCAAAATCTAGCTTGCTGTTCTTGGCATCAACAATATAGACCATTTAATATAATATAAAATTCCTTCTTGCAGCTCTAAAGTGAAATATAAGCATTTGTTTGAGACTTTCTTTTTATTTTTTATTTCTGAGGAAAATGCTCACAGGGAATAACACAGCTTGCTTAGCTGTATAATACTTTATACTGTAGGTTCTTTAATTTTTCTGACACTGAAACCTGAAAAAAATCAGATGTGCGAAACAAAGTCTAAGTATTCAGAATCAGGAGAAATTATCAAAGCTTGGGGAAACTGGGAAATAAATGCACTAAGCACAAACAAGGAAATATTAAAGATGAATCCCTAATTTTGTCCCAGTGCTGTGCAAAACAGCCTTCCACCTCTTCTGTATTCAGTCCCAAGTCCTAGATGACCTTCGGCTCTAAAGATGAGAGTCATATATTTAACTACAGTATTTTTTATTTACTATAGAAGCTGAGATGCAAAACGCTTAATCTACATCGTAAAATGGAAATTGGCTGAGTTTGCAGTGACCTTGACCATTCCTACTGCAAAAGCTGATCATTTCAAACAAGTGCAAACCTTCAGCTGTGCTAAATTGGGCTCCAGTTCATGGCATGTGTTATTTTTCAAAATCTGACTTTTTTTTTTTTCTTTTTTTTTTTTTTTTTTCTTTTTTTTTTTTTTTGGCGGGGAATCAGGGAATACAAATCTGGAAGGTGTTTTGAATGTATTTATTTATGAGTGCATAGATTTTCTCTGGCTAAACAGCAGTGAGGAGAAAGTAGCAGTGGGAGGTGTTCAGGGGAGTTATCCACTTAGTCCTTCCTGACCTTCTGCAGGAATTGGATACTGAGCTACCTTTTGCCAATAGCAAAGCACAGAAAACTGAAGGCAGAAACATCAACACCTCCACCAACTAAACATGTTGGTGAAGGTGTTGATTAAAATCAGTGTTAAAACTCCTATTAAACTTAGGGTGAAAGCAAGGCAACAGCCATTTCCTTGGGAGAAACAGTGAATTTCTGCAGTCTATTCCTTCAGGTAGAGCCACGAGTCCACAACTGCTTTTTGCATCTCTTATTTCACAGCATGTTAACCCTTGATTGTCTTATATAACTGTGGGTTGTTGTTTTGGTTGGGTTTTTTTGGGTTTGTGGGGGTATTTTGTTTGTTTGTTTGTTTTTTATATGAGCCAAACTAAAACCTTGTATAACATTGCTTGAATTTTGTTTTTACTAGAATAAACACAGCGTCCTGGCCAAAGCAGCCAAATATCAGAATCCTGCATTTTTGGCAGGAGTTACATTTCCTGATCAGTACCTCTCAGGTGCTCTAATGTCTATATGCTTGCTTGCTATCCCATTGACATATTTTCCCTTGTAGTGGTGGAAAATGTCCTAACTCAGGCTATCACCTAGTTTGGCAACTAGAAAACTATTGTACTCACCAAAAGCAGAATAGCCCTTGCAGACCCCAGAGGGACATGTGGTGTTTCATTTTCAAAAGGCATTGCCAAACCTGCTGATGCTAAACATCCAGTCTGTGACAGATCAGCATTTGCAGGCTTTTGAAGATTTGCTCTGGTGTGCCATTCAGTTGACATTATTTGTTCAAAATATTGCATAACACTAAAATTTGAAAACTGTCCAGGTGTGAGAGCGCTATAGAATCGCTTTCCTGTGTTACCAAACCAAAGTACAAAGAAAGTGGTAAAGAGGGACATCAAAATATTTAAGGCAATTATTAGAGACTACTCATTCCAATGTGATAATCTGAAATAGATTTGTAAGGTTAATACGAATCCAGAAACTATAGACCATTTTACGGGATACGCTATATAACTTTTGATCCTTCCCCCAAATTTATTATCTTTACTAGAAATTTGAAAACAAACAACCAACCAAAGAAACAAACCTACAGTAGTAATTAGATTCTAAAGGCCAATAAAGCAAGAAGAAAAAAGAAAAAGAGAAAAAAAAAAAAAAATTGGGAAAAAAAAAGCCAGAGGAGGGTATTTTTCTCATTCTGTTTCTGGTGCTGTTATTTTGCCAATTAAACTGTTAAAAAGGTAATAAAAGGAAAACATCTGTGGAAAATGAAGGTTTGTCTTCATGAAGAGAGATATTGTGAATTCTAAAAGCCTTTAAAATTATATTCCCTAATAAATAAATAAATTAATCAACAAGTTGTACAAAACCACATAAAACCCACTGCACATTTCATTAATCTTTGAGATATTTTAGGGGTTTTTTAGGTGAAATAAATCCTTACTGAAGAAATGTTTATGTGCAAAATATTTAAGCCATGCTGAGGAAAGAGAATTTGCCTTAAGGCTGGGATTTTGTCTCCTTATGCCAAAATAATTAGAAGCATAGAGAAAAACAAAATGAAACAAAACAAAGAAAAAGCCCTCATAAAGAAGAGTGATTAGAAAGACTGAGCTTGCTTATTTAAAAGAAAGAAGAATAAAAATAAGTGAGGTGTAAAAATGGAAGCTAGGGAGAACTCCAAGAAGAAGGCATAATTGCCTTTTTTTTCTGTGTTTATGTAGTCATTTTGTAACATAATGTGGTCCAATGTTTTGCACTCCTGTAGTCAAAGTCCTATCACGGATGTTATTTTCTGTGTTATGACCTGGGGATACAGGAGATGCATGACTGAGAGCTTGTCCATTTTCCATTTATAACTGTTAGTTTAATAAATCATACTATCTTTATAAAAAAAGCTTATCTTCCTTTTAGACGATGGAGCCAAGAGCAGTCTGGGCTTTGCATGAGGACAGAAGCTTAGAGAACAAGAAGTTACAGGAAGCGTTAAGATGGATTTTGGTGTGTTGGGGTGAGTGTGTGCTACACAGAGAAGGATGTTCTATTTGATAAATTAGACAAAATGTTTTCTTCTGGACATTTTTAGAACTGTTGATATCTTTGAAAGGTTGTCAGAAAAGGAGCCAAAAATTTACCAAGGATTGAGAGAGGTTTCATTACAAAGAATGTTCTATAGAAGCTAAAAAAAGAACTGTCTGCTGAGACTTCCTAGAACTTGCCAGGTCATCACTTCATGTTGTAGAGAGAGGCATTATGACAAAGGATATGAGAAAATGCATTAGAAACATGATCACCTAATACGATATGAATGAACCTCTGCAGGAAAACTTCATAGCACTCAAATAACTATTGGAGAATTTATGGGGACAGAGAATAATTGTATTGACCCAGCATAGCCACTACAGGCCGCCATAGTCTGAAAGGCACTGAGTGACGAGGAAAGGGAAAAGTTAGCTGCTCGTTACATATTTAGTTGGTAGAGATTTTCCAAATATTTAGAAAGGCTATGTGCATCAGCCCCAGACTGAGTGGGAATTGGGACCAAATATACTTTGAAAATAAGCGACAGTGCAGTGGTGGGCATTGCCTTGGCGAATCCCTGTTCTTTGCACATATATCTTTAGTCATGGAGCTGGCATGCAAGTAAAAAAAAAGAAATAAAAAAATAAAAATCTTGAAATGCATTTTGTTCTCCACTGGAATATGATCCTTTGGGGTATGTCAAAAAGGGATCAAGGTGGAAAACTGAAGCAGTATAGGAGTAGCAATAGTGCTGGGAGAATCTCTACTAGAACTGAGACACCTTTCTGAGACATTCTGGATTGGGATTTATAGGTACCTCCCCCTCCAGGTACATAGCTACCCACATCCCCACAACCCATACACATACTCATTTCGACAAATTTGCTCTAGTACATGAAAAACATATTAGGAAAAAAAATCTGGCTGGTTCTTGTCCACAAGGTCTTTGGGAGTGAAATTCAGCACAGCATGGAAGACATTCATAAGTCCTCTGTGAAATTAAATCCCACTTCAAACCTCAGTGCACAAGTTAAATACTCCCTACATTTCTAGCATTATCCACACAGATAATGTAAACTCAGAAAGAATACCCAGAATGCACACCCTATTTGTATCTTTCCCAGAAAGAAATTAGCAGGTGTAACAGCCTCCCCAAAGGTGAGATGTAAACATCACGGGAGATCTCAGCTGGAACGAGAAATGGAATATCTGCCATCTCGTAATTGGAATTTAAATTTAATTAAGATGGAGAGAAAAATAGTCATCACCCTTTCAGTGAAATGCAGGAGACATTGATGTAGTTTTCTAAACATAAGAAAACAGCTTTCCTAAAATTTTAGTTTAAAAAACTAAGTCTCTGTGTAGAAAAATGGCCTGTAACCTTAATTCTCAAGTTCATCATTAGATGGAAAAAAAAAAAAAAAAAAAAAAAGTTACTCTGGGCTTCTTTTATGCTTCTGTCTCCTGAATAACTATATAGGATTGAAATCCAGCATCTTAGCACCAAGAGCCTGATTTTACAAAATTAAGCTTACATACTACAGTATGTGTTTGTGGTGGGACCTGATTAGACTGAAGATGGGCAGGTAAGAACACCTTCTATGGTGAGCCCCTGGCTCCCTCTTTTGGGTAAACCACAAGAAGAAGGAAGGTTTGTTTTGTCTGCATAAGCTACTATGTTATATTCTCCTACTTTGTTTCCCTGATGTCCCTTATATATGGGAAGGGACCACATTTCAAGACGGATAAATTTTTTGGCAACTGGCTTCCTGACCCAACCTCTCACACGGGACCTGTAATTTTTCTCTATTCACCAAACAGACTCCTGTTTGGATATATGAGCTGTGCCTGGTTGTATGATTTCCAAACTTACATACCCCAGTCTCATATATCTGCATCTGCCACAAAAGTTAAGCAGGGTATGTGATTGCAGGTCTTGGGCTTACCAAAATGCAATTATAATATTAATACATAAAACTAATGTAAGCCATTGTGAAGGCAATATGCAACTTCCCACATAGCAGATACAAAGCAATTTCACCTACTTATTACTTTGTCAAGTGCATAACATCTGGTTAAGCTGCTAGATATCTATTTATACAAGCATTTAGTCTTGCTTTAAGACTTCAAGCAAAAGTGAGTCCATCATGCTTTAAGATAAAATGTCCTAGTGGTTTATAACTTTCAGCGTTAAAAAAGTGAAGCAATTTGTAGTTTGAATTGATCTTCTACTGTGAACCTTTGAAACTCATAATGTTTTCCCTTTCCTAGATTAAAGAGCTGACTGTCAGTTACCTTCGCTTTTGTAGGTTCTTTCAGATTGATCAAATAAAACCTTAACCTTTTCTTGGGTAAGACAGAGAAGGGAATTTTCCTCCATCTCACTAAAAAGCATCTTTTCCCCCCCAACTTCAGGTCAAGCTTGCTGTTCTTTCTGGATTTCCTCTACTTTGTTAAAGTGTTTTGTTCATGTTATTTAGAGGGTTGGACACAGTATCCCACTTATAGCACTAGTGATGTTTGGAAGGGTGACATGGGATGGCATTTTCTTTGTGTTCTAACTTTAATTAGACCATTAGTTCCCCTTGATTTACATCCCAGAATGACCTGTAGCCTCTCAGCTATACTCATGCTCAGAGCTGACGTTCCAGAATTTTATATTTCCTCAAACTCATTGCAGAGTTACTGTTTTCTGTGAGTCCATCCTTAGGCCTGTAAGTGTGACCTAAAGGCTTTGCTTCTGCATGCTTGACTGGAATTTAACTGTAATATTTGTTCAAGTTAATACAGCAGCTCATTAAAGATGAATAAAAATCATTATTTGTATGCAAAGCATTGTGGTTAAAGACCTGAATCTGGCTTCAGAAAATCTACGGTCCGTGTTAGGCTTTTGTTGTAAACTGCTATGTAAATCTTAACAATCAGGGGGACTTATTTTTCCTGCTCTAACCCCACTGTATAATATGGTGTAACAATTTTTCCAAACTATTTTTATTGCCTAGGCATCCAGTAATCTAAAAATAAAAGAAAAAAATCAAGCCTGAATAAAAACAATAAAGTAAAAGACTTAAAGAGGAATCATGGAAAAAGAAAGCACACAAACAGAGCAAGAAGCTTATTACGAGCACAGACTTGGAAAAAGAGCCTCCTGGGCTGTGTAATTCAAATTCTTCTGTTGCATGTATCGAATCTAAATTTTCAGTTATCAAGCTCCGTTTTACAATTCATTAGGCTTCCTCACATTTAAAGTGTCTCTTCTGACAAAGCCAAATTGCTGATCTAAGTGTCCTATTTGCCCTTTTGTAACTAGTGTCCTTTATCCTAAAATGCTCTTTTGAATCCACGGTGCTTACACCATTTGTTTGTAAATATGAAGAAAATAAGTGTTATATTGCCAGTTCTCTGTGCTTTAAACACAATCAAAGATAATCATATGTGTACCTCATATATATGTATATAAATATGTATATATACATATATGTATATCATATCACTTCATCTCCCATGTCCAGTGAGGGCTTGGATAGAAAATCTTCAGACTGAAAATCAATAAAGCAATGGTTAACCCTGACAGGGTTTTGTATTCACAAATTTACACTAATCCAAACTGAAATCACTTCCCGGCAGAGGCCAGTGTTGTGGAGCTGGTCCGTGTGGTCAGGGCTGGCCTGTGGATATAAGGCCATGGAGATGGGGTGAAGACATCATCTCAGTGCTGGTGTGGCAAACACTGTGCATTACAGTCACACAACAAAAGCTAACATCTATATCTTTTAAATATTTATCCTAGCTAGATACAGTGCATAGTGATTAGGACACGAATGAGATCAGTTCCTCCTCTCTGGAGTTAAATCCAGATTAATTTGCTCTCCCTCTCTCACCAGTGCATTTCCCGCCCCCCTCTCAAAACATTCTCTTTTTTATTATTAACTAACTATTCCTGTTCCTTTCTAGACATTCAACAAAACAATTAAATTGTGCATTATCGTAAATCCCATGCCAGGTGTGTTAGGTTTGTGTGTGTGTGTGGGGGGGGGTGTGTGCATTTTTTTTGGTAGTGGGGGAAGGACCACCTTGTGAGTGTGAAAAGCTCCCCTGGCTGCAAGGCGAACCCCTCTCCTCCACCCCCCAGCCCAGACTGGGCCAATCAACACTAGAGAAACACCTCTGCGAATCCATATTGGGGAGGGGAAGGACTGTCCTGAGAAGAAGGAGGTGTGGTACTTGGAGGAGAGGTCATTGACCTGAACAAAAGACAGCCATTGGCCTACACAAAGGAGAGACAGACAGAGAGAACTTTTTTTTTAGAAGGAGAGGGAAAAGACAGAGGACCTCAGACACCCAGTTCACTGGATGGAGTAGGAGAAGGGAAATTAAGTCCTCAGCAGCCCATGGAAATTAAGTTCAATGGCGGAGTAGTGACCCACATGTAGAGCATGGAGGACTCCACACTGGAGCAGAGAAGCTGAGCCTGAGGTCAAGTGTGATGGAATTAGGACCCCGAGAGTCGCTCACTATCAAAACAGAGGTGGGCCCCAGAGTTGGGGGTGAGTCTGAAGCCCATGGATGTCCCCATGCTGGAGCTGGGAGCTAAGCCCAAAGATGTCTGTGATTCCATGGGAAGCTGCTTTGGAACATCTTGTTCCTGGACTTCCATGCTGGGAAGAGCAGCAGAGGTGAACTGACTGGAACCCCTATTCCCTGCCCCCTGTGCCACTGTGGCAGGGAAAAGGTAGAGAAATGGGGAGCAAAGTGATTTGAGACTTGGAAGAAGGGAGGGGTGGAGGAAGGTGTTGTAAGATGTGGTTGTTATGTCTCATTGCATTACTTAGATGAAACGGCAACAAATTAAAATAATTCCCAAAGTTGAGTCTGTTTTGCCTGTGACCATAACTGGTGAGTGAGTCTTCCCTGTCCTTCATCCTAACCCCGTGCCCCCTTTGTTTTGTCTCCCATCCCATCTCACCGGGTTGGGGGAGTGAATGCAGAACTGCACGGTCCCACTGTGGATAAAACCACCGCACCAGGGCACTGAGTTGTCTCAAGGGCAGTCCTGAAGTGTGGTGAGTATTAAATTTAAGGAAAATGCAAATGATTTAAAATACTGCCCTGATTGTGTGTGTATGTTTGTGTTTGTGATAAGTAAGATTTCCAAAGGGCGGGGGGGAATGCTCTTTCAGTCTTTCAAGCTTTTCTTAGGAACATTTTAGAGTCCAAACAAGATATATTACTGAGCTTTGTTTTCCACTTTGAATAAAACTTATAAGTTGAATTATACCTCTTTTAAAATAAATGATGGGAGGGAGCAAGACAACATACTGTAAAAATAGGAGGATGCTCAGTTCTTCTCCCCCGAATACCACTTTTTCCACTTACAAGTCAGGGAGACACAAAGGGGGGAGCATTTCCACAGCACTAGCAATGCCAACTACAAAACTATAAAGAAAATCTTCTTGTCCCTGCCTTTCTCTGTTGTCTTTTCCATCTCTCTTTACAGGGGATTTCAAATATTTGTGGTTTTAATAGCAAACACTTAACTCCTCTGGCTCCTGAAGTAAAAAGTGAGCAGGTAAATCTGCTGCATACAGTCCCAGATCAATACCTGAAAGTTCGTTTGAGTGTGTGGCTGTGTGCTGTTAACCAATTCATCCCAGTGAGCTCTGTGCGTTTGGCTGATTACATTCATTGCCCTTCGAGGAGCTGCATGTAGAAGCAGCCATCTATGGCATTTCAGTAATGAAAGCTCCAAGGGAGGGATTATTATTTTAGTGAAACAATGATTTTTCATGGAGTTCAGTGAAAGAAATTTAATAGATGTCACCGTCATGAGAGGCAGGGAAGAAAATCGTTGGCCAGGTTCTTGCTTTCTAGGTGGCTTTGCAGTTGAGAAGTGCAGAGGGCTGGGGAACAGGCATCTGTGGGCCAAATCCCGTGACCCTCTTTCTGGCTGCTGTCTGGCCCTTCATCACAGGTCTGGCTCTTTCATTTCAGAAAATTCTGAGCCTACCTTGTTACTGGTGTGAATAGTAGCTGCGTCAAAGAGATCGTCTTGGAGTATCAAACTGCACTTACCTGTCATCCCTGTGGGAATTTTCTTTGTGCATCCTTGGTTGTCTTACCTAGTCATACCATGCTTGCATGGGTTTACATTATGATAGTTAAAAATGCAAATAATAATCAATATGTGAACTCTCATATGTTTAAAATGCCAAGGCAGAAAACAAATTAATTAGCATGCAGTTCATAAATGTGACATTGATGAATTACAACATAGGTATTGATTAATCATATATCAATTACAGTGGTCTAAGCACTATAACCACAATTCAATTTAGACTTATCTGTGAATTGATACTCAGTGTAAGAAATTAAATCAAAGACTCTGAATGGTACAAAAGTGCAGGCTAAGGTTTAACTCCCAGCTGATGCACAAGTAATGTGCTTGATTAACACTAATGGAAAGCTAAGTAGATGTGCCTGCAATGTACTGATATGAGAACAAACTTCAGCTGATTGAAGAGTCCCTCACTATTTATCCTGTTTTGGGCCCTGTTGTAGGCACCTCATTAATGAGAAAGTATGACTCTAACCTGGGTGTAATAGAGCTGCCACTAAGGTAAGCATGCCATTTATTCAGCCACAATATTATAGGATTTATTTTTGTAATATCTGTTTCTACAGAACTTAAGAATACCTAGTTTTTATTAAACACAAAAAGAGATAGGGATTAATTTATGCAAATAATTTCTGTAGGTTCAGTGAAGTGTTTAACACAATATATTTTGCCAGACTTGGCTATCATTCAGGAAGGTAGAAAACAGACTCTGATGACCTAGGCACAGACATCACTGGAGAGTAATTAATTTGAAAACAGCTGTTGAGTACTTTTGATAGAAAATTTAAAAAATGAGTGCTTTGTTTGTCTCCCACACATATTTGTCAGAGATCTTTCAATTCAAAAATTGTTTAGGAGTCCAAGGGTGTCTCTGCAGATTATGGTTGGACTCAATGATCTGAAAGGTCTTTTCCAACCCAATTGATTCCATGATTTTATGATTCTATCAAATGCATGCTCAATGATCTTAAAGGTCTTTTCCAACCCAATCGATTCCATGATTTTATGATTCTATCAAATTCATCTTCCTGTTTTCACAAAATAAAAAATATCCAACACGCTTTCCTGTTGCAGCAAATTCAGGGAACAAAGGTATATACCTCTGGATGCTGCTCCAAGAGTTCTCACTTTCCCCTGCACCCCATGTCAGATTTGTGCTATTGTGAGGCTTGCATGTGGAAGTGGACATGCTCATAAGGGTGACTGCATAGAGCCCTGAATATCTTTCTGTTTTGCTTGCATCCAGCATGGCTGCAAACTCTAAAGTAACCGTGCTCCAGATCTGGATCATCTCCACTCAGTTTACATTATCTAAATGATAGTGAGATACTAAGAAGCAGAAACTCGGTTTTCCCATTGTTTGCAGGCAGCTAGCTCTGCTCGTGACACCAAGAAAGAATTTCTGCAGTAAAAACCCCCACATCCCTGATCTATCCTTCCATTCCTGGAAGTAACAAAAGCCTCGTGGAACATATTGCTATGCTGTTGTCAACATAATGATAGTGTTTGTAAAATAAACTCCCACCAAATACTCCAATAATTAGAATGTCTTTTTCCCCCCTCCCAACCTTATGTTCCTCTGAACACAATGATATCAATGTTCATTAATTCTATATTTGAATGTTCATCTTCTGTAGTAGCTTTACCAAGTAAATGAAGAGAGACTATTTAACAATGAGAAGATGTAAAATGTTTACATGGGAAGGGAGTAAAACTCAGCGATGGCAACAAAACTCTTAATCAAACTCAATTATACAGACCAAGCGCAATCTGCCACAGCTGACAGTTTGTTGACTTTAGTTAGGGTATTGTGTGAGAAGAAATGCTGTTTCATTTACAGCTCTATGGAAAAGGTTCTTGGTTAAATATTATGGAGGAAAATAACAGAGTGGGTGAGTTCTTAGCAAAAAAAAGTTTGATCATAGTGATAACAAGAAACTATGGGTGCAAATTTGATGTGGTAATTCCCTCTAAAACATTGAAGAAAATACAGTTGGCTCAGTGTTTTTAAATATGCATCCTGGAACAGCTAGAACAAGTCCAGAGGAGGGCCACCAGGGTGATCCGAGGGCTGGAGCACCTCTCCTACGAGGACAGGCTGAGAGCTGTGGCTGTTCAGCCTTGAAAAGAGAAGGCTCCGGGGAGATCTTATAGTGACCTCCCAGTACCTGAAGGGGGCCTACAAGAAAGCTGGGGAAGGACTTTTCATAAGGGCAGTTAATGACAAAACAAGGGGAAATGGGTTTAAGCTGAAAGAGGGGAGGTTTAGATTAGACATTAGGAAGAAGTTCTTCACTGTGAGGATGGTCAGACACTGGCACAGGTTGCCCAAGGAAGTTGGGGATGCCCCCTGGAAGTGTTTAAGGCCAGGATGGATGAGGCTTTGAGCAACCTGGCCTAGTGGAAAGTGTCCCTGTTGATGGCAGGGGGGTTGGAACTAGATGATCTTTAAGGTCCCTTCCAACCCAAACTTTTCTATGATTCTATGATCTATCTGCTGGAAATTATGTCAGTCTTTACTCCTGAAGTTCATTCTTACAGCATGAGAATGAACTTCTAAACCCAAACCATTCTATGATTCTATGATCTATCTGCTGGAAACTATGTCAGTCTTTACTCCTGAAGTTCATTCTAACAGCAGTGAGCAAAACCCTTCAGGGAAAAGCAAAATATTTCCTCCTGGAAAAACAAACAAACAAAAAATCTTTTAGCAACTGGAGATTTGTGTTTAACAAATCCATTTAACTGAATATTTGTGCAAGTTAGCTAAACAGCAATCTAGAAAACAATTAATGATAATACTTTCCAACCTTCTGTGTTGAAGAAACATCTCCTCTAAGAAGAAAAGGAAAAAGGGATATGAAGAATGTATTTTTAAAACAGTGTTATGTTCCTGTGGTTTGTGTTGATGGGTAGGATCAGCAAAAGTCCTTGGGGTTCACTGACATTCAAAGGCAAATTGGGACTTTGGCCCTCTATAGGCTAGGCTAGGCTGTAGCAAAAAACCCCAGATCTTTCTGGCCCCAGAAACCAACCTGACTTACACCCGGGAGATGTTTTAAAACCTAGGAAAGATTTTGGGTAGTAGGATGTGTCGAAATGTATCATTATAGCATCCTGCCTTCAGCCTACTCTTTAGATATGGGTGATTTATTTTTCTTACAGAAAACCGTTGATTGTTCTGACTTTTAAAGAGGCAATTTAGACTAATTATTTCCTTTCTACCATGGGTAGACTCTGTGTTATTCTGTAAGAGAAAGAGAAAGATAGCTAAATGTAGAATATGATTTCACAGTGTGCCTGCTGCAGTACACATACATAAGAGGAAAATAACAAAAAGAGGGACAGCTAGCTAGTGTCACTTACATGACTTTCATATGAGAAGCCTCCATGAATACAGAAAATAGTCCAATAAAACTGTTCAGTCAACTTCTGATTTAGAAATAGATCCAACTCCAACCATATACTTCTTTTTGAGGAGTCTTAAAACCATCTCAATTGTGAATCCTTTAAAATGTCCATCTAAATGTCCAGGCTAAGTGCCAAGAGAAAATCAATCTATGCTGACTCTCTGAAATCTTCCAAGTGTGGTAAGCCTAATAGGAACATTTGTCCATTTTATGTTACCTTCAGGAGCTTTTACAGTGAAAGTCTCACCTCTTTTCTACTGCTTTGCATGCAGTGGCGATTAATTTTTGGTTGAACATACTCACTCAAAGCAAAATTAACTTCTTGCTAAAACTGCATGAAAGCAAACTAATTTCTGGCATGTTTTGATAGAGGAATACATATTCCTCTAAAAAAGGCCTGAAAAAAGTGCCTGTGAAAACATACGCATTTATATGAGGGCAATAAACCTAAACATTGTGGGAATACGTAGTTGGTGGTAGTTCATTATATTTTCAGTTTCCTTGGAAAAGGATTTTACTCATTTGCCTCTCTTCCTCAAAAGAGGGTACTGAGAGTTTCCCAGCTGTTCTTGCACCCTGGAGGCAAAAGACATGAGAAACTGTTTCAAAGGAAGCTTCTTTCCCATTACAGCAGCCTTATTTTGTGATGGACTAGCAGATGAACAGCCCTTACATGCCTGTCTGTCTGCCAAGATATGTATTTTACATCTGTCACTCTGGCATCTAGAAATTAGGTTGTCTTCTATATTATTGTTGTTCATGCCCTGTCACCCTTTTTCCATTTCCCCTCCCTTATTTCTTGTCTTCATTTAGTACTTCTTTACTTTTTTTTTTTTTTTTTTTTTTTAATATACCAGGGCTCACTGCTCTGCCCGGAGCTGGTTTGGGAGCATCCTGTGGTGACTTCCTTGCAGCTCAGGAATGAACAGAGCTAGGATTTGTCATGAAGTGGCCTCACTGAGTCCTCTGAACCACACTTCTGTCACTTCTCAAGAGAGGGCTTCCAATCCAGCAAAGGAGAAATTCACAGGAGACAAAGATTATACTGAAATTCAAATTAGAGTCTCCAAGTACAGAAGTAAATAAATTAAATGACCTCTGATGCTCTTGGCATTTTGCAAATGCTCTGTAATGACACTAGCTAACAGTCATCACATCTTTACTTCTTGCTCAGGAGGAAAGTGTCTTCCAGATGGTTTCTTTTTATTCATTTAGAGAGAGTTAAGCTCCATCTCAGAGCTGCAGACAGTTGACTGATTGATGCTCCTGGAAAATCTGCTGATTGGAAAGACTGTATATCACATTAGCTGTTTCAGAGTTACTTTGGTAATTGGTTCCAAAGGACAGGAAGGAAAAAAAAGATTTGTGCCAACCTACATGTAACTGATTTACCTCATTATTTCTGATTCAGAATTGACAAGACATAGATCAGTCATCGACAACTTCATGCTCCTAAGAATGGATGTTTCAGGCACTCTTGAAGTGCCAGAGAATCATAGATTAATACATTTTAAGCCTTTTTCTTTTGTGTTGTCAAAATGAATGGGACTTGGGTCAGCAATATATGTGTGTTATTACCTTTTCTTATATTTTTTGTGATTTAACTGAAACAAATGAATGCTTTCAGTTCCAGTTGTCAGCAGACCAGAGTTTGCAATGTAAGAGTGATGGCCCAAATCTAACCTTGGTTTCCTCCTTCTAAGGCTATGTCTACCCTGCATGCAGTTCATCACCTTCAGACAGACCCCAGCTAGTTTTTGAAGTGGTTGGCACCAGTAGCTAGCAGTGAAGCTCTGGCTGACCTTCAAAGTACTGGACTTTAAAATTACACCTAGTATAAGACACTGAGTCTCTACAGAGTTTTTCACTGGGGGTTCTGAGTTTTAGAGCAAAGCTTGTGGTGCTTTAGTTGGACACCTAACACACTAACCCAAGGTGCAAATAATCTTTTTTCTAGTACCTGTTAAAAACCTGGTGGAGTGTGAAGCTGATTTTCTATACTCTGCCTTCCATATTAAAACCTATGACTATGTGATTGTCATTGGCAACTCTGACGTAAAGCTGTTAAAAGATAATTGTTTTACTATTGTGGCTAAACTTTGCACCTGTTTGCTAGGGATACTGTGGATGTTTAAACTTTGCATGCATCTAAAAGTGATTAGGGATATTCCTTAATGGAAAGCAAATCTGTCAAGGAATGTTAAATGAAAGACAATATCATCAGCTCAAGAAGAAGCAAAGCAGCAGCTAAGAGGCTTGGGAGACAATTCTGAGGAAAAAAAAGCTTCATTTTAATTTTACTTTTCCTATTCATTCACTTTCACATGCTGTCAGAGATGAGGTAGCATGCTGGGCAGGCATTTGGTATGAGCCAATGCATCCCTTCTTATATACTTAGAGTTACAGTGATAATCAAGTTACTGTTTAATCACCATTTGAAGAGAGTCCGGCACCTTTCCTATCCTTAGCACTCATTCTTTTCCAAGGACAGTTATCTAAAAGTTACACCACATTTGTTGTCACTAAATCATCAGGAAAGTAAGAGACCAAGACACAAAATTCTTCATGGCAGCTCTGCTCATCTGATTTGGAAGGTTACTTATGTCCCGTGTTGCCCTTTTCCACCTCTCCTTTCCCCTCTTCAATTTTATAGAAATTTCTGCCCTGCTAATTTTGCTGGCTAAGTGGTTTATGTCGCTAAACTCAGGAGACAAAAGCAACAACCCTTCAAAAACACTTTTTCATTTTTTTTTCTGCAAAAAAATATTTATTGCAAAATTTAGTGAGAAATTAATGCACTGAGGTTGGGCTCAAGCACAAGTTCCACCTCAGATCCTGACACCACTCCCATCATAACAACTCGTCTATGAAATGTTTCATTTTTTATGAAAAAACATTATATTAAAGTGAAATGGTGGAAAACTGTCATGTTTAACAAACCTTGGGTTCCCATTTTGCAGTACCCCAAAGAACTTGCCAACTTTGCTAACAGCTTTCCCTAGAAAAACAATGATATAAATTCTAGAGTTACTTATATCTGAACTACATTATTTGAATAAGTGAAGAGAAAAGAAATTTAAGGAAGGGCAGAATATTATTTCACTTTAAACTATGGAATATTGAATTTAATTAATCATTGTAATGAAGTAAAAAAAAAAAAATATTACTGAGGCATAACCAAGAAGTGAATAACTATTATATGTGTAATCCTCACATTTTGCAAAGGCTCCACATACCTGTTTAGCTCCAATACTATTACAATTCTAGTGCATCCTTAAAATTCATTTTTGAAAGCCTGATTGCCGTAAGAATACCTCATCAAATTTTAATTAATCCCCAAGACAAACCTGCAAGGGTCATCATGGGGAATTTTCTCTATTGAACTGACACACTGGTTAAAAAGTAAAACATTAAAATTCCAGTTCTTTGAAGGACTGTTTAGATTCTGAAAAAATACCAGCGCATTTAAATAATTAAAGTGATTGATATGGGAATTCTTAAACATATTTTTAAATTGGAATTTTGTTTCTGCTATTATTTGATTATTCTAACTTCTGTCATATATGAAAGCCCTATATTCTATAGCAGGCCAATGATAACTGGCACTTATACACTCTTTTCTTTGTGCTCTAAAATAAGCTGTACACGTTAATCAATGCAGATCAAACTTCTTTTTGTCTTGAATGCCTCAGGCTCTGTGAGGAATACAGTTGCCATACCTTAGGCATCTGAGTCTGAGCTAGTCACTATGTGTTCCATCTACAGAAAAAAGTAACTGAACATTTCCAGGGAGTGATTCGCCCCACTTAAAGATGAATGTCTAAAGCAGGCTAGATGACTCAACCTCCAGAGTTGCCTCTTTATTCCATTGACTGTGTGAGAAACTTAGTATGAAACTGGCATGTTAACTTTCAAATGCTTGCTGTTAGAGCAGATCATAGGGTTGTTTGGATTAGAGGAAGTTGTGCATCTCAATCTACACTATCATTCAAATATGGTATAAAATGTGAACTGACATGATACTCTTCTACAACCACTTCTTTTGTGAGAATATAACTTATTCTGCTTTTTCATTTGTTGGTTTTGGTTGGGTATTTTTTGGGGGTGGAGAGTGCCTGTTCTTGGGAATTTGGCTAATATTGAGTTGGTGTCATTCAAATATGGTATAAAATGTGAACTGACTGCCCGCATGATACTCTTCTACAACCACTTCTTTTGTGAGAATATAACTTATTCTGCTTTTTCATTTGTTGGTTTTGGTTGGGTATTTTTTGGGGTTGGAGAGTGCCTGTTCTTGGGAATTTGGCTAATATTGAGTTGGTGGAAGAGACATGAGCAATTTTGTAGTTTTATGTTTTTTTGGGTTTTTTTTTGTTTGTTTGTTTTTCCATTCTTGAATCTATCTGAATTTTCAGTCAAGACTTAGTAGCTTTGATGGTTTTTTTGCCCCTGAAAGTAGAGGGCATCATAGCTGCTAAGGACAGTAGTGTTGGAATAATTCATTCTAGTTGATGAGTAGTCATCATGTTTTGGAAAGTCATAGACCCTGATCCATGGTTGTACATTACAGTCTTCCAAACAGGATTTTCAGCAGACAGGGCAATAACAATGAAAGCAAATTAGCTCCATGTGTTATATGAACCTTTCCTTCCTGAGTCATTATTGCATCTCTCAGGCTTATATATATGGAGAGAACACTAATTGTCCCTTACTCCATTCCCAGATATCAGGATATTACAGAAATTGGTCACTAAATGTGATATATCAATGACTCAATGTGATTAATTAAATTAGATTGGTAGGGTTTTCATGCTGTACTTCTCCCATACTTTTTATTTTTTCATAAAAAGTACCAATTCCCATATTAAAAATGCTTAATTTAAGATTCTCTGTTTCCATTCACAAATTTCAGCTATGCGTGAGATGACTCCTGTCTCATCAAGTGTTTACAGTGGTTGCTCTTGTGTGGTTTGTGAACCTGAAAGAGATACAATTATTACTTTCAGTATTTGTGCCTTGGTTGAGGATAGGTTTATGTTTCAGAAGAAGAAATATTATTTTCTTGCAGAAATCAAAGAAAACATGGCTAGAAGGGAAAGCAAGAGGTCATGTAGTCCATCTCCTTTCATAAAGACAGGGTCAGCTATGTCATTTCTGACAAATGCTAGTCCAATTTTTCTTAAAAATCTTCAGTGATGAAAATATTTCCTGGTGTTAGATTTTAATCTTCTTTGCTTTTTTACTCCTTTACCTAACAACAGTTGACACAGAAAAGAGTTTATTTCTTTCCTCTAGCTACCTTTTACTGTTGAAGATCCTTTTCACAATTTCCCTCAGTTTTTCTTTTCCTTGGATTAAATAATCTTAATTTCTTTAAACTTTTCTCCTAGGTCATGTTTTCTACACCTGACCAAATCAGTCTCATTCTCTCTTGAAGATCCTTTACAAATGGTCCCCATCCTTCCAAATTATTGTACCTTCCATGCATAAGCACAAGGTTTTTGACTCAAGTTCAGCTGTGACTCTTTTTCAACTGTTGTTTGATATTACTGAAATCCTATTCTGCAACACCTTGGTCAGGACAGAAACTCACTTTGGTATTTGTGTAGTTCTGTATTTCCAAAGTTTCACCTTACATTTGTCCTTCCTGAGCAGCACTGTACTTTTTTTCCACTTGTCTCCTATTGTTTTGAATTCTAGTCCTCTTCCCCACCATGTTTGCAGATGCTCACCTTGGTGCTCTCTGTGGCTGTAATAAATATGCTTTCTATTCTTTCATCCAAACCATTTATGAAATTATGAATGGTATCAGACATCAGATAGAATTCTAAATAGCCACTGTATTGAGTGGGGGTAGTTATCTAACTTTGATGCTTTGACAGTCGCTATGTAATCCTGCACTCCAGAGGTTCACTTAGAGAATATTTCTCAAGATTTTTTGTAAGTCCTTCATGTAAGACAGTGTCAAAGCTTTGCTAAAGTCAAAGTATATGACATTTCCTGTTTCTCCCTTATGCACAAAGCCAGTTACCTTGTCATAATAGGAATTAGATTAGTTTGACATGATTTGTTTTTAATGAATTTAAATTGACTGTTATTCTTCTCTTATTGTCCTCTAGATGCTTACAAATTTTTGAGTTATTTATTCCAGTATTTTTTTGAGAATGTGTCGTCTACTAAATCTGTACATCTGTTACAGTTCCTTGAATCTTTTAAAGACAAATACTACGTTTTCCCTTTTCAAGAAAGAATTCCAAGATTAAAAAAAAAAAAAAAAAAAAAAAATCTGGCATTTTTCTTATTCAGAAATCAACCATCTATTTTACAAAAAACTTACAAGACCCCCAAAATATGTTTTATAGGTGTTAAGAATTTATGCAAGACCTGTATCTGTATTCAATTATTGAGTGAGATGATAGATACTTAAGCAGGCTTGTGGTTCAGACTCTATTATACCTATGGAATTGTAATTCTGTTACAATAACCCTATCTACCACAGATCTTCAAAGCAGCACAATGACATCAGGACTAGAATTACAATTTTGCTTCTTCAAATACTTATGACACAGGGAAAAATTCTTTCTGCTCTTAGAAACATTACTGAAATGACAGAGGTGATCTATTCCAATTAAGGCAAGAAAAGTTAATGATACATAAAAAATGGCATCCTTCTACGTCTGCCCCTCACCTTCTGCAGCACTTAAAATGCTTTGAAGGCCATCAGGTGGAAAAACACAGCTCAAAAGGATCCAGACTGCCCAAGTTTCAAAGTCTTGTCCTCAGATCTCTTTCAAAAGTTTATTCCTAAGCAGTTTGTACCTACAAGCAAATAAATGAATAAGCAAGTGAAGAGGAGTTGAAATACAAGGACAGTCTAAAAAAAACCTGCATTGGGCAAAAATTCAGAGCTCCGACAATACAGAGACTTGCAGAAAACATGATGAAAATACCTTGTTTCTTATATAATGACTGCAAATAAGCATGCTACAAATAACCATTTGTCTTTTCTGCAGGTCCACTATAAGATTATTTTCAAACTCCCTAACCCACATAATATTCATTTCTTTTGTATTTGTTTATTTGGTCATGAGAGTTTC
>NW_010288941.1:21496-23477 GCF_000700745.2 Antrostomus carolinensis | reverse complement strand
CCAGTCTGAAGATGAGCATGGAAAATTTGGTCTTTCAGTACTCTGTTAAATTAAGATAGCGAGCTGTGCAGATGTTAACATTTCTTGGAAACAGAGTCCTGCATTATTTATTGCTCTGCTATTTAGCCTTCCATGTCAGCATACTGTAGTACTCTGCCAGAATGCCTCCTGAATGTGCAAGTTCATAGCAGCTTCACTAGCAGCTGAAATCTTAGTTTATGTCTAAAACAGGGGACATGCTTGTAGCAATTGCATGGAAGATTTGGCATGGGTAATAATGTGATGAGCATCTGATAGGGTTTGTTATACTATTTTGGCATCCTACTTTGATATATGGTTATCTTGCCCTAGTATTTGACAGGAAAACCTGTGTGACTTGGTCCTGCTCATGAGGAATAATACATTTATTATTAATAAATATAATGTATTTTAATGTTAATGTTAATGTATTTTCCTATGGACAAGAGTCAGCCAGCTTAAGAGACTAAGTAATTTTAAGAGAACCTTTCACAAAATCTGCTTTAATGGGCCTCCTTAGTCTGGAGAACTCTACATTAAACACTCACTTTATATTTTAAATTAAAAAACAAAACAAAACAAACAAAAAATCCTCCACCAACCCCAAACCCAAAAATCACTCACCAAAAAAACCCCAACCAGTAGGATTTAGATTTTAGTTAAAATATGCACAATTAGGTGCCTGTATATAAGTGTCTACTTCTGTGCTGGATGGTGAAGTTGTCTTTACAGTTACTGGAGAGCTTGCCAGGGCAGTTGGTCCTGCCAAATCATTCTCTACTGCAAACCTCCACCATAAACTGTCTTCTCATCTAAATTGTGCCCTAAAGGCCATTTGAATTGTTTTATTTCTTTCCACTTACTAAAAAAAAAAATAGCTTAGAAAATACCCCACATATAATCACCTACATGTGGGGACCTAAATCAAACTCAGCTCAGATTCGGATCACAGCCTGAGTTGTTTGGACAATTATACTTGAGAATTTGTGCAGTCTGAGAAAGTACATGTTGAGGTCCCACTTTAGATTCTATTGTTCTAGATTATGAAGTCTTTTTATTATGGTGTTGTAGCTTAACTTGGCTAGCAGCCAAGGTTTAAAGTTTTCTATATATACATATATATATATATTTTTTTTTTTTTTTTTTTCCTATATGATTTGTACTTACCTCCCACCTGGAGTTTCATGACCCTAGGAGAATTCAGCCTATTTTTGAGACTAAAACTGATGTCTCTTTATGGGAACTTTTCTGCTCTGAACTTGCAGAAACTTGATTTTCTAGGCATTGGGGAGGCATTTTAATACATCGTTGTCTCCCTCAAGTTCATAGTTTCATCTGCTACATAACAATCACAGGGCTGGAGCACCTCTGTGAGGACAGGCTCAGAAGAGAAGGCTCCAGGGAGACCTTAGAGAGGCCTTCCAGTACCTGAAGGGGCTACAGAAAGGCTGGGAAGGGACTTCTGACAAGGCCACATAGTGACAGAACAAGGGGAAATGGCTTGTGGGAAGAGGGTAGATTTAGATCATCTCTTAGGAAGAAATTCTTTGCTGTGAGGGTGGTGAGACACCAGCTCATATTGCCCAGAGAAGTGTGGCTGCCCCCTCCCTGGAAGTGTTCAAGGCCAGGCTGGATGAGGCTTTGAGCAACCTGGTCTAGTGGAAGGTGTCCCTGTTCATGACAAGGATGTTGGAACTAGATGATGTTTAAGGTTCCTTCCAACCCAAACCATTCCATGATTCTATGATTTCACTGGGTGTTCCTCAATATTCCTCTCTGAAGTTGTTTGCTTTTCCTGAAGGGTGCAAAAGACCTATTTGCATGTGACAGCTAAGTAAGCAGCCCCCTAGGTTGCTTTAATATACGTTTTACTAATGAAATACAATCAATAAAGCATCACAATACAAAATTAGAGAGGAGGTGAAGCAGAAATGCTAAGCAGCTGTTAGCTCCGTCTAACTGA
>NW_010288941.1:0-21461 GCF_000700745.2 Antrostomus carolinensis | reverse complement strand
AATATTCAAGGAGACGAAGACATTGGCATTGTTTGTAATAAATTGTTCCTTCTTCAACCAAGATGAGCATCCCATTGTAGCAGGCATAGTAGTAACTCATAAAAAATACTTTCTTTATATTAAAGGTACTATAAATAGATAGAGACAAAGGATAGTGGAAGTGAAGCACAGTTGTTCTGAACTGTCAGGTGGAAATTGATTCACAAATAAAATGTTGCAAGCTCAGTAAACCAGGGAACAGATAGTGAATTATAGGTTTATGGTAGAATCACACGATAAGTGGTAAAAACAGTCTTGTACAGGGATTATCTGAAATCCAGTGTAGAACATTGATTTTTTTTATTATTATTATTTTTATATATAGATATCTATATCTATATATATCTATATATATCTGTGTTATGGTTTCTGGTGTAATTTTCATCCACTGCTATGACAGTATTTTCTTCTTTAAGCCTTTTCAGATATGATCGAACCGTTACATCCCAGTTTCTGGAAAATGATTGTTTTTAGATGCTGTGTTTCAGGTAAACAACATTTAGAGGTGGCATGTTCATGTCTTCTTCTCTTATATGAAGATCACAAAATCAGTAGGTTGGTCAGTAAGATAGGTCTTTGTAGGTAAGCAAATGTGATTTTAAACTTAAATCCATGAGAGTTCTTTCTGTGTGAGCGGTCTTTTAAATTCTTGAATTTTTCAAAATAAAAACTTATCCAAAACTAGCAAACTGTGTCAGCACTTATTGGCTCTATTCCAAAGAGTCCACAAATTGTGAATATTAATGAATTTTGCCAGAATTTAAGTTTTATTATGACAACTCCTCTACAGCTTTAGACGTGTTAACATTTAGTACCTGTAGTGAAGTAATGTTTAATAATTATATTAATTTCCTTGCATGGTTGGAATAAAATCTATCAATAGTATAAGCACAAGCTAAACCTTTGATCTTAAAGTACTTTTAGTACCTGATCTAGTTGAAGATGTTCCTTCTTATTGCAGGCAGGCTGGACTAGATGACCTTTGAAAGTCACTTCCAACCCAAACTATTTTACTTGAGCTCTTGGAGGAAGAGAGCTTTTATATTACTGGGTTGTTGCTATCATTAATCGGAGGATAATTTTTGCTTATTGCTATTGCAATAGTATTTTCATTCCTAACATAGGATGAGAACTGCACTTGTAGTCAGTGTCTACTCTTAGTCTATGTAGGAGGGACACCAGATGGGTATGACAAATAAATGGAGAAAGCACAAGATACCAATAGCATGATTATGATTCATTTAGTAAGTGGCAGTCACAGCACACCCACTGTCTAGCTATTGTCGGGTGTTTTGTAGTCCTTATGGCACAGCAGGTAAACATTAATGGGAAAAGATTACATACTGTGAGACAGAGCATTAGCTTGTGTAAATCAGCAGAGCTCAGCTGAAGTCAATGGAGCTGTAAAGTTTTGGACCAGCTAAGGATATGGCCTTAAACTCTCACTTTTCCAAAGAAAAACAAAAATCTTGAGGCTCCTTCACCATATGCTTCAGACTGTTTTCTGTATACAGCTAGTTTTCAAGTGTACGTATACCCATACTTAGTATGTGGGGTTATTATTATTTTGGAAAAGGGAGTGCAATACACATCATGTGCCTGGGGGAAAGGTCTGTATCTGTAACTGTCAGCAATTCCTGTAATTACACCCACTGTAAACATTAGCTCTTGGAATTCTGCTTTCATACAATCTACTTTTGTCCTCCTTCATCAACGAAGCTGAGTGTGACATCCTCTAACAAGGTTGGTAGAATGGTTATGTGACTCAATTATTAACTCAAATGCAACTCACATACTGTAGCAAATAGAATTTCTTCTGACAGGCTGCTTGTCATATTATGGCCTTATTTGATTAACTCACCCCTTTGGAGGTGTTCGTGATCTCATTATAACTTTAATGATAAAATTCCCTTCTGCTATGTGCTATTTTATATTATGTTAAAAGGGATTCATTCATTTTTTGCTTGTCACTTGCATAATTGGATAAATATTTAACAGGGGCTAGTTGATTAAATTCCTGATAAAACTATATTCACCACCAAAATATATTCTGAACACCTTAAAAATTGTTCTGTTGGTCATCAATGGAGCAGGTGGTAAATCCAATGAGACTTTCCATCTTGAAGGTCACATGAAGCCCTCCTACTTTTTAACTGTGCAGAGCCCCTAAAATGAATAACAACAAAGGATTTTATTCTAGTAGAAAATAATGCTTTTAGTAGATTACAGTACAAAGAATTTAAATGGTAAAATGGGAGCCATGACTGAGGTGACACGTTACTGAATTTATCAAATGTGAGAGGTAGTGTGTCTTCTGGTTAAAATGTGAGATAATCAGGGTCAACATTCTGAGTCTTTGCTGCTGAATCACTGTCTCTTTTTTTATTATTATTTATTTATTTTTTCCCGTAAGATAGAGTTAATTTTCTTCTTAGTAGCTAGAATAGTTGTGTTTTGGATTTGGTGTGGGATTTGTCATGAGAAGAATGTTGATAAGATACAAGGACACCATGTTTGGGTAGTTTGCAAGTGCAAAGGATTGCGAGAGGGGAAAGGGAGTAGTTAGCAAAACCGAGAACTGACAGTTGGATATGCCAATAAGATATTCCATATCATATTATGTCATGTTCAGTATATTAACCGGGGCTGACTGGAAAGAGGTGGAGGGGGGATTGAGTCGGGAATTGTTCAGGCTCACTTTTCCAGGATTGTGATTTAGGTTTTGGGGTTCCTTTTTGCTCCTCTGGCATCGCTATTGGTGGGTGGTGAGCAATTGTACTCCACATTACTCAGTTATATTTATAGTTGTTATCATTATTATTGTAATTACTATTTTAATTTTATTTCACTCTAATTATTATTTTTTTCTTATCTCAACCTACAAGTCTCCTTACCTTTACCCCTCCTGTTCCCTAGGGTTGGGGGGGGGTGCGCGGGGGGGGAAGGGGAGCAGATGTAAGTGTCTGTGTCTTGTTTGGCTGCCAGTTAAGTTAAACTATCACAATCACAAAGACCAGGAACAGATTTTTCAAGCTCTCTTTGAAAGTGATTTAATTTATGTCTGCAACTATGAACTGTATATATTCCTCAGATCCACAGGCTTCATTCTCCCATGATGATATTTGGATGTCCAAATATTTTGTTTTGTACATATCCATGGAACATAGGAATCCATATGTTGTTAAAACTGGCTTAAAAATTTGTATTCAAAGTAATTTACTGACTGAGTTTATTGCCGTCAAACACAAGTGCAAACAGGCAGTTAAAGCTTGAAAACATGGGCAAAATGGTGACTTTATGGGATTCACAGAGATTTCAAAACCAGTTTGTTTGTTTTTTTCCTCATTGTCTCTGTTTGTCTTTCTATAAAATAATATGATGCTAACAGCTGCAGATAAAATGTTTATTTCATTCACTTTTAGATCTTAACATAAAAATCACTAGAGAAGGGCATAGAATTATTAAATAACTCTCTTTGAAAGGATTACATTATGCAAAATGTCCATTAAAATAATCACTAATATTTTGTATTTTGACAAAATAGGGTTAAGCATACATTTATCAAAAGTGAAATCTCTAATTTGATTATCTCTATTTTTATCTGATTGCCTGTTTCCAGGAGGGTGATATGAAATTCCAGTCATAAGATTTTAACAACCATAAATCTATAAAACCCTAGGTTCCTAGATAATAAAATAATTAGAGTCTCAATAAGTCTTCTGGTCCAGTCGTTTGCCTCAGAAAAAATATCAGCTCAGATAGTGCCTTTCAGATAGCTGTTTGTATAATCTGTTCTTAAAATCTTCCCATTCTGGAGTTTCCATAGTTTCCCCAGGTGAACTGCACCAATGTTTCCCTACCCTTGCCATAAGATTTGGTCTGATGTCTTCATTATATATATGTGCTCAAATAATTTCATGTGTTACTTTGAATCTTTTCAATTTCAATATATCTTGTAAAGTTGGAAATTGGAAATAGATGGACAGGTTGGGGGCGGGGGGGGTGGTAGGAATAATGGAAAAACCTTATGAGAGACATTTAATCTATTAAAGGAAGTGTAAAATTTTCCAAATTTCATAAAATCAAATTAGTTTTGACTTTCAACTATTTAAAGGCAACAAACCTCTTCACGTTGCACAGTTTCTCCAAATTAGCCTCTGGAGGCACATGTTTTTCTTCATTAGCTATAAACAGAGACAGTTGAGACTGAGATGATGTCAGATGACCAAATCATATGCCTGAAGCAGCACGGACCCACCACCCCTTTCTGATCTTCAGTAGAATTGTTTATTCCTCTAAAGGCATAGTTTTCAGTCTGTGTTACGCTGGTCTCAGAGCTGATGGTTTTCAGTGTTCCCAGATTCTGGTGTCTGACCTTCTAAGCTGTTTGTTTGCATAAGGTTTACGTTGTGTCACTTTGGCCTGGGCTGACTTGCACTATCACAAAAAAGCCTCAGAATACCCTGGAAGTTTTAAGAAACAAATCTCAGTTGGCTCTTTGCATACAGCTGCTCTGTTTTGGACAGTAAGAAATGTTGCTTGTGTGAACGAGGGCTGATTCTCACCTGTTGGCTTCGCTACCAAAGAACAATACCAGAAACATCTAATTTACCAGGACAGACATAGCATGTAATCCATTGCCTAACTCCAAAAGTTCTAGAAAAGACCACAGAGAAAGGTCATGTTTGGACATTTGACACAGTAATCTTTGTAAATTAAATTTATACAGAGATTTGCCCATCAGTCTGAAAACTTCTAGGGAGTTCCTCAGTTGCAAAAAAATAAAAATAAAAAACCCCTGAAAACATATCCCAATTCATTATTCTTCTCTTTCAGTCATTCCACTAGGCATATTAAAGCCCTTGCCATGTGATTCTGTTGGACAATCAGCGAACAGCATTCTGGGCAATAAGCACTGAATAATATTACTGTGAACCTGCCAAAGGCTGAAAATTATGGAATTAAAAATGAATGATGAATAAATGAATAAAGAAATCTGTTTGCAGAAATTAGGGTTGATTGCTAAATGATTTGATATCTCACAAATGGGGCTGAATTAATCGTGATATTTGTTCTGTAATAGAATGATTGGTCTTTATAACACCTGATTCAATGCATGTTGAATTCAGCTGAACGAGTCTCAGCTATTTCAGTGGACTTTGAATTAGACCCATGCAACATTATTTATTGTCATATCGTCCTATGTCCTTGGAAAGGAAGTTGTCGTTATTTTCACTGCACAAGTGGGGAAACTGCAGTACAGAGAATGGTCACGGTCACAGAAAATGTTGCTGGTACAACTCACTGACGCAAGATACAGATGGGAAATGAGAAGACAATAGTCATGCCGATAAGGTTTTATTGCTAAATACTCACAATAATAAACTGTAATAGTCCAGGATTGATTCATTTGCTATTGAGTATGAATAACATAGTTCTGAGAACAGAAAGTGAACTTTGGATTACCTACAATATCCCATCAAAGTTATTATTTTTTCTTCATTCAGATGTTTCTTGCAAGACATTTTTTTCTTCCAATGAATTAGTTTTTGATCTGCAGTATGAGAAAAAAGTCATCTGCCACCTTAAGTCCTGGGTAATCCTTTCCCAGACCCTCATTTGAAACCAGTAGGTGACAGTTGTAGTATTTCACCCAAATTCACCTGTCCTTTTAACCTGTGGGGGCCAAATAGGAAGCAAGATAGCTTTTCTCTTAACAGATGAAACCAAAGAAAAACAGTGGTGAGAAATGAATTGTGTGCTGAGCTCACTCAGTCATTTGAGGGAGGGGAGATTTATTGACTTCAGGAGTCAATAAAATTGTGGCACAATCTGAGTTTTCATTCTGAGTCCTGAAGTAACTCTCTAAACTTTGGCAGGAACTTGTTGCAAATGAGTTAAATTCAAAAATGTTTGTTAGTTTGAACTATCGCTAAGCCAAAGCAGACATGAAAGGACTAAGGGGCATAAACCATCCCACCTCTGCATGAGAAGTAGCTGCCTCATTCTTCTGCTAGTGCAGAGGGTATACAGCCCTAGACAGCTGGTACATCCTCCTGTGAGTTTGTGGGTGAAGATGGTGAGGAGAGTGTGGGGATCTACCTCAATCCTTAATTTTCTACTGTTCAAAACAAAAGAAAGCACTATCAGCCCAAGATTGTCCCTAAAACTGGATTCACAGTTTTTCTTTGTTTTTAATTTTGATATAAGGGTAAGACTGGTAATAAATATACAGGTCCTGAAATGACCATAAACGAGGTAGAGTCAATGCCTCATGAGTTTTGTTCTCATACTGGGTGTAATGGACTCTATCATTAACTCATCTAAAATTACAAAGCTAGAAACACGTTTGATTAATTTATATGTTATCATATATAACAAATGCAAAAAAATCAAACACAATACCTATACTGAACAAAGGGAAAACAATCTGCTAGACTTCAGTTTCATCAATTTGATCTCAATAGCACACACTAGTTGAGAAGTCTCTGAGGAATGAAATATTCAAATGATGGAAATAGAGGGGAAATGGCATAAAAATAAGTGTTTTCTATAGAGAAATTATGCATCTTTTTCAAATAAAGTGAATCTTAAAAAAAAAAAAAAATGGTCCATCCACTAGAGCTAAATGTTAATAAAATATTTAGTTGTTGCCATATAATAATTTGCTATTAAGGAGCAGAAAATAGAAATTCCTTCCAGAGCTTTAAAAAGTTAAGAAACTGCGTTAGAAGGGGTGATATGAGACTAGAAATAGCTTACTGATGAAGGCTGGGTTAATGCATTATTATTTTTTTAAACACTAATCTTGGCATGAAGTATAGGAGATTGCCTAGGAAATTTGCTGATGGCATGAAGGAGGAAGGCATCATCAGTGCAGAAGTAGAATTAGATATCACTTAACAAGAAATGTAGTGGACAAGGGTAAAGATGGTTAAATTTCTTACTGCAATGTGGAAGCTCAGGATCTAAGGGTGTAATAGCAAGAATTTAATGTATAAACTGCTAGATCATCACTTAGCAACATCTTAAGAGAAGGAAGATCAGGAAATTCTCATCATTTATAGAAGAGTGTTCAACAGCATGCAGCCATGGGAAGTAGCTGTGATTGCTCAATGAGGTATTTTCAGTAGAGGTAAGTATTCATTAATTTCTCCACACAAAATTGTGATGAGAACCCACCTGAAATTGTATAGATAGTTTTGACATGCAGGATTAGAAAAGAAGTAATAAAACTGGAACAAATATAGTAATGAACTTTTAGAGAAGGAAGATTGAATAATTCAAAAATGAGGAGGCTGACTCTATGTCTACACCGTATTCACAGGCAGCTCTGAGGATATGCTATGCCTAGCTCCAAACCAACCATGAGATCTATGGCCACAGATAATGAGGCAGTGACTCTAAGATTATACATGTTGCAGCAAGTCACAGTGGTTTAGCACAGATTTGATGCCTCACTAACATAATTCAATGACTTGGAGTATCAGCAGAAAGATCTAGCATCTTCCTAAAGTGAGGGCAAAGGGATGCTTGGACTATAAAATCCTATGAAAAGTTATATTGTTAAGCTGACGCCAAGAAGAGGGAAAATTGCTCAAACTATTTAGGTTATTGTGGATAAGAAGGGTAAAGCATGCTATTTAAACCACAGAACAACTCTGGAACCAAGTTATATATGTCCGAGGAACATATAAAAGGGCTGTTTGGATATTGGTGCTTGAATGTCAATGTCTTCTATAGTCCTGTGCTCATTTTAAGCTTGATTTTTCTTTATATTATGAGTGCTTATTGCGAGATATAAGATGGTGTCTTAGTAGTAAATGACCTTAGCAGTAGATGTGTTTTGGAAAATGTTATGTTTCTGTTATTTCTGTCACTTATGAAAGTTTGGCTGCTCCAGCTCCTTTGGCAGCCCTCTCTGCATTTGCTGAGCTTTCTCCCCTGATCTGACTGTGAGCTCTCCTGTCAGTGTTACTAGTGTTGCTGCCATCACCAACATGATTTGGGTGGTCATGGTGGGGTAGGACAGTGGGACATGAATGGAAACTAGAGGTCTTTTAAAGTGGAGAGGATTGAAGTAGGATGCTCCCAAGGGGTACATGAAAGGCTTGATTCAGCTGCTTAATTGCAGGCATCAAGTGTTATTTGGGCTGCCCAGCAACTGTCTGTCCAGAAGTGCGCAGCTGTCCTGCAGGCTCTGTGTTGTCTCTGTCTGTCCTGCATGGATGTTTCATGCACCCAAGACCATTTCAAAGAGTGTCAAAAGCCTATGGATGTAACTGGGTCAGTCAACACTTCAATATGTCTGCTAACCACCAGAGCACAGTTATACCTCTGCTTACATTCAACTTAGACTCACAGAATCATTTTGGTTGGGAAAGACCTTTAAGATCATCAAGTCCAATCATAAACCTAACACCACCAAGTCCAACTCTAAACCATATCTCTAAACACCACATCTACAGGCCTTTTAAATATCTGCAGAGATAGGGACTCCACCACTCCCCTGGGCAGCCTCTTCCAATGCTTGACAACCCTTTCAGTGCAGAATTTTTTCCTGATGTCCTATCTAAACCTCCTCTTGTGAAACTTTAGGCTATTTCCTCTTGTCCTTTTGCCTGTTGATCGAGAGAAGAGACTGATCTCCACCTGGCTACAACCTCCTTTCAGGTAGTTGTAAAGAGTGATAAGGTCTCCCCTCAGCCTCCTTTTCTCCAGACTAAACAACCTCAGTTCCCTCAGCTGCTCCTCATTGCACTTGTGCTCCAGACCCTTCCCCAGCTTCGTTGCTCTTTGGACACACTTCAGCACCTGAATGGCTTTCTTGTGGTGAAGGGCCCAGAACTGAACACAGTATTCGAGATGCAATCTCACCAGTGCTAAGTACAGGAGTATGACCACTTCCCTAGTTCTGTCATCCACACTATTTCTGATACGAAGATGTTGTTGGCCTTCTCGGCCACCTGGGCACACTGCTGGCTTATATTCAGTCCACTATTGACCAACACTCCCAGGTCCTTTTCCATCTGGCAGCTTTCCAGCCACTCTTCCCTGAGCCTTTAGTGTTTCATGAGGTTGTTGTGACCCAGGTGCAGGACATGGCACTGAGCCTTGTTGAACCTCATACACTTGACCTCAGCCGATTAATCCAGCTTCTCCAGCCAGATCCCTGTGTAGAGCATTTGTACTATCAAGCAGATCAACACTCCCATCCAGCTTGATGTCGTCTGCAAACTTACTGAGGGTACACTCAATCCCCTCATCCAGATCATTGATAAATGTGTTAAACTAGACTGGCCCCAAAGCTGAACCCTGGGGAACACCACTTGTGACTGGCAGGCAACTGGATTTAACTCCATTCCCCACCACTCTTTGAGCCCGGTCATCCAGCCAGTTCTCCTCCCAGTGAAGAATACATCCATCCAAGCCATGGGCAGTCAATTTCTGCAGGAGAATTATGTGGGAAATGGTGTCAAAGCCTTTACTAAAGTCCAGGTAGACAACATCCAAAACCTTTCCCTCATCCACTAAGTGGATGAACTCGGATTCAATGTATCTAATTGTTCTGGAGGGAAAAAATCATCACCTTATATGCAGAATGGTACGGAGATAAAGTGAGCTTCAGGAAAAAATAGGTTTTGTTTTAAGAGGTATACATATTTTAGAGGGACATAGGTGGAAGAGAGCCCCACCACTGGATTTAGTAGTAGGAATGAAAAGGCCAAAAGGATCTGAATAATAGAATAGGTCAAACTTGTAAGCCTAAGGTTAAATATGACAGCAGTTAAATTCTCTGAAAATCAAACCTCTTAGTAGGTTCCTAGTGCTAGGAAACCAAATTTTTGACAACTGAGCTGTGCAGGACTGGAAACAGAGCACAACCATGGAATCATCTTAGCATTGTATTATCACTATTAACCATCTGACAGCTGTGAAAGTAGTCTATTTTAGATGCTCAAATTCACACAATCAGTCCTTTTCTCTTAAGCTTTCAGGAAATACTCATAGAAGTATTATTTAATGGACTTTACACCCTCTTTAAAAATTCATTTTTTACATTTTAGAATTCAGAAAATGATAAAAGAAAAGCCCATATTCTTGTTATATTGGTGCAGCTTTTTTTATCAGTGCAACTGTACCAGCTTAGACCTGACCTACATTCCCATCTTTGCAAGACTGTGCAATGTAATTACAAGCAAGACAAATAGAAAAAAATAATAAAAAAATCAAACTATAGAAAGAACAGCAGATGATAATAAAAGTTATTCAATGGTGCATCTGTTTAGAATTGTTATCTTCATGCTTTAGAAATTCCATTAGGTTTCCAACACAGACTGTCTGGCTGCTTTTTTCATAGTCTACTAGTGCACTAAATATCCATAGACATAAAATGTACAAAAAAAAGTCTTCTAAGCCAGAGGGAATAGAACTGCAAATGTGTAAAACTCTGCATCTGTGTATATGTGTCACATCAGTTAAAAAGGAAAGTATAGTTCCTTGATTGCCTATACAAGCTCCATTTACTAAACAGCAAAAGTACCAGACATACATTTTTCAGGGAGCATTACATTGGCCAAAGGTCGCAAAAACAATTTCAGAGGCAGCCTGCCCACATTAGTTTCTTGAGATCTTGATTACAAATTTATAAGAGAGATACCCTAGACATTGAGAGATGGTCTCAAAGATTACTGTCCTTCCTGCCATCTGCACACTCCACTGGGAATATTAGAAACCCTGTCCATCAACCAAAATAAACAGCTCTTCTCATGAACAGGCCCAAAGAATGCCCTATAAATCATACTTGTCAAAAATGCTAGTACCATTGCAGAAGACAGAAATCAATCCAAAACTCATTAGTTCGCCTGACAAGTGCTTAATCTTATATTGTTTAATGCCGACCTGAACAACTCAGATAGAATAGAACCATGCAAAGCAGTGGCTGGATTTTCTATTATAGAAACTTTTGCAGTGATTATAGCTTAATCTTTCTCTCAAATCTTCTTCCTCTTCATTCTCCTTTTCTCTATATCACCTGCCAAAAGACATTGACTCCAACAGAATTTCCTAACTTCTGAAGGGATAGATACATCACCATTGCCGCATTCAATAGCTGCAAAACTGTACATCTACGTTTTGCAAATGTCTTCTGCTAAGCAGGGTTAATAAGTATGGATTGGATTTTACATGGCATTGTTTAAAGAAGTTACCAAGAAGAATGGGGATGCTAGTAACTTTTTGTTAGATTTGTGCTAAATCTTTTAATCTGTCAGCATGGAATAAAATATGAAATAACACCTAAATTATGTGGGAAAGCAGGAAAATGCAAGTGCAGGAAGTAAATGTTGTAAGTCAAGATGTTCTTCATCCACAGATTTGGGGAAAAAAGATATTAGAGTCTCATGTGGAACTCATATTTTGCAAATTCCTTAAAATATTGGAAGAATGTGTAAGTTTATTTCAGGGGCTTTATTCAAGTGATTTCCGTGTGACTAGGGGCTGTTCTTTTCCACTCAGATATGCTGGTGTGAAATGGTCTGCATCCATGCTAGTGGACTCCATGATGTTCCAAGAAAGGATGTATGCTTATTACTAGTTCTTCAAGGGCTGTTTAGGAGAGCCCTAAATGGCAGTGACCAAAACCATTCCCAAGATGATTCCAACATTTTTAACAAAACAGGTGGTTGATGTCCATTGTAGAGCTGAATTCATGAGTCTTGCCTTTTCTGTTTAGTTTACCACCATATCCAGAGCCATAATGGAAAAATGAAAATACTATGTCCCAATATAAGAAAACATTAAAGTTTAGGAAGCAAGACATTATTTAGAAATGGCCTTTGAAGTAACACTAACAACACGTACGTGCCATACAAGTACTGGTTTTACTTCTCAGTTTTCACAAAATAAACTGCAACTACAGAAGCCGTATCACCTTTGGAGAATGTATGATGTTGTTATGAGTTCAAGTGGTGAGTGCCTGACATACTGCTTAGCGCTTTGATATCAAGTGTCCCTTTTTATCTATGGACATCACAAAAGATGGAGAAATTCAAATCTGAAACAAGGAATGCATACAGCCAGTCACAAGCAAAGCTAACAGCAGTGCAAAGTAACCTCCCATATAAATCCAGTGAAGAGCCAGCTTGTAAAGAACATGATCCAGTCAGGCCACAAAACACAGAGCTGGTCTGCCTTGGTGCAATCACTCTGGACTTTGAATGCCAGACCACATGTTGTGGGAAGAAGAAGTAACCCTGTCTTTTACTGTGTGCTTGTAAGTGTTGTGCACACAGCTAAAATTGCATACTGCAGTTACAGCAGGGGTCCAACTAGCTTTTCCTTCCCCCCCCCCCCCCCATTAAAGAGTCAGTTCAGTTTTTGAAGCAAGAGGACCCCTTGTCAGTGTTGTGCATCATTGTATAAGGTACCTTCCCTGCATCTCTTGGGTTTTGCTGAAGTCAGGTATTAGATCGAAATCTGGAATTGTATCTGTTAATTAATTTATTCTTTTAATCTAACTGGTCCAAAATGTATGCAAAGACACTGTTATGAGGACTGCTTATCTAAGACCTTGTTTTAGGATGGAGGGAAGATAAGTAAGAAGTTTAATGGAAAAGAACGTGGTTTGAGAATTAGAGTGTGGAAATATTAAGTTTAAAACTGGAGGGGGCAAAGGAGGAGGGGGAGAAGAAAGAAAGTAATCTGGGTGGATTTGGGTGTCATTGAGGGGAAAAAAGCTGAAAGGAGAAGGAGATATAAGGGAGGAGATTGGTGCTAATGCTGGACCAGAACAGGGTGAGAAACCAGATTCAATTTTGATTTCACAGAGATTGTATCAAACAACTAAGGACATCCATCAGAATATGATAGCAGATGCTCAGGAATAATTCATAGCCTGTGCTAGTTTAGGAACAACAAGTTCTGTAAATATATTCCCTGTCTACTTTTTGCAGAGCAAAAGGAAGAGAGAAAAGCAGAACAATACGATGGGATTATAAAATGCTATAGCAGTAGGAGTTAAGGAAATAGAAATAACGGGTAGTTTCTGTGATAGGCCCAGGAGAGCATGAAAACTCTGCTTGATGATGCAGCTGCTAGATCAATGGGTGATTTTCAGTTCACTATGATTCCCCTTCTCACATGACTTATTTTAAATGGGGAAAAAAATGGCACTTCCAATTTGATAGCACCTATAATAATCCTTATAGACCTTACAGGACATGTCCTCTCACTGATCTTTTGAGGTCCCTTCCAATCCCCAACATTCTGTGATTCTTTACGTCCATCTCTATTCCTAAGATATCTTCCCCAACATGTTCTTCAGCTTTCATTTAGGACCTGCTTTCTCCAGGGAATCTGACCACTTGTGCCCCAAAATTTCTGAGTTATTATTTCCCCAGGCTTCTGTCCACCACCAGCTCACAACTCCCATCAGTCAGTATGGCAATCAGCCTCTCCTAACTGTACCTGGCTTTGCTGAGCAGCATCGTCCTCTTCTTCCCCCTGTACTGGAGTCTCACCTCTGCCAGCCTCTTGCTGGTGATGGTTTATTCCCTTTCTCCACCTCTCATGCCTCAGAAAATAGATACAACAAAAAAATTTCTACAAAGATCTATGTCTTCAAGCTTTTCTCTCATGGATATGCTTTGGTTTTATTGCCTTGCCATTCCAGGCAAGCATTTGTATGAGTTAGTCTTATTAAGAACCTTTGCAGCCTGCTCTTTCTTCCCTCTATGCAATCATCACCCACCTTAACTCTGTCCCTTTTAACAGGTAAGTTTGCTATGAATTTTGGGAAATAATGAACTCCTAGTTATCCAAAAGGGAGTAGGGAGGGCAAAGAAGCAAAATTATGTTAGAGTTGGCATCCTCTGAGGTTTGAGGTCCCACCCAAGAGGTTTTGTTTTTTTGTTTTGTTTTTGTTTTTTTTTTTTTCTCTTTAGTTGAATTGACTTAAATAACAAATTTTCACTGCATCTTTAGGGAGAACATCTCACTTAAGAATGAATTAAAAATTCATACAGGGGTGCTAATGACAGAACTGGGAGTTTTTAGAATAGCTAGAAAATTTGGTCTCAACTTGCTTCATTTTTTTGCAATATATAATTTTAATAACAACAACAGCAAAAATAAAAGTAATAATAGAACCACCATCCTTGGAGATATTCACAACTCAGTTGGACAAGGCCCTGTGCAATCTAATCTAATTAAGCCTGCATTTACCATGAAGCTGGATTAGATAACATCCAGAGGTCCCTTCTGACCTTAATTATTCTATGCATCCATGATTAGTGGCTGTTAATAGAAATAGCCTTGCAAATGAAGATTTGAAAGATGCATAGAGAATTAGATGACTATTTACTATACCTTTTTGTGGGTCTTGAACTTCAAATAAATTATTTACCAATATGTAGACATGATGTTCTTTAAACCAGGGAATAATTTCTTTTCCCAAGGGGGAGAAGGAATTATAATTTTACTTTAAGAACATGCCCTAATGCCATGGAAATCAATGGGATTTGAAAATGTGCCTGCTGTTAGGCATGTGTTACATATTTTCTGGAGATTTAGCCTATGGTGGGGAAGCAATATTAATAACAAAAAAGGGAGTTCCTAGTGATTAGAAAGAGATTACATGTCTCAGTACTTCACCTTGGAAAGTCTTTTACCATTCCTCAGAAAACAAGACCATTATAATGAAAAGTCTTCCCTTGGTGACCCTTGAAATCTTGTTAGTAAATGGAATCTTTCCTTCCCCAAGGGCTTGATTGACTAACAGCAATGGAGCAATTCCTGCAAGGTTCACAGGATGGGAGCCTAACTCTTGTGTTGCTACTTGTGTTGTGGGCAATAGGGGGAAGAAAAGAAAAAAAAAAAAAAAAAGAAAGAAAAAAAAAAAGGGTCTGAGGGGTCTGTGAGTTCAAGTCCCATGTTTCACTTTATGCTCCTCCATTTCCAACCGGATTCAAGAAAGGTTTCTCTAAAACTGGAAAAACTGTAAGCATCCTGCTTTGTAATTGAAAAAGAAACACACATCTAATATAATTAAGCAACAGTTATTTTGTTTTTTCTAGGGAGGATTCAGTAAGATAAACACTTCATGGATAAATAAAGTTCCAGGGCTTCAGGCCAAGATATTTATTGACTTAGAAGGTACTTATCTCTTAGTTCACTCCCATGGAAAAAGTGTAATGATAGTAATTATGTTAAAAAAACAGATCTCTTTTTAAATTATTTAAAAGTGCTCTTCTAGAATTTAACAGGACGATAATTGCTCCAGCAGCTTTTATGACTTGTGGGGAAAAAATTAGCCACAGGGAAAATGAAGATCCCAACCTGCTCTTTCATTCTTATTTATTTATTTAATTATTTTTAGGGTGGCATCTTCATTTCAAACACACCTGGCATTTGGGAAATAGACTGAATTCCAAGGATAGGAAAATATTCAAACCCCTTGAAAATTACAGTTACTCTAAAAACCCCACAATATAGAGATATCAGAGAATTGTCAGATTGAGTACCTAGATAAAACTTAGACATAACAAATACTTGTAGCTCAGAATCTCAGTATCTGAAAATCAGCCACATTATTATTTTTTTCTCATTCCAAAATAGAACAAAACATTACAATATGAAAATATCTGTAATGTTTTTATGTATAATTAATATATTTCCTATTTTGATTTTTGTTTAGCTGTTCCATATTGTCATTAACACTGTAAAGTAAATGTTGTAACAAAGAACATGTTCTTTGAGCTCACCTTCTGAAATCCAACATGCAAACATTCTGAGAATATGAAACAAAGTGCTTTACTTTTATATGCTACTTCAATAGTAATAATAATAATAATAATAATAATAATAATAACGTAATTCATATAGACATGTAAAGATAGGAAAGAGAACAGAGGACCAAGTTGATAGAATTTTCCTGAAAGGGACTAAAAAGCCTGTAAACTACCCCCTTCCCCAGACCTCCTTCTCATCTTTCCCCTCAGTTTTATGAATTCCACCTGCACTTTTATTAAACATGTTCTAAAATAATTTAATCAGATTATCTCAGATTGATGTAAATACTCAGCCCAAACTAAATTGTTTCAATTTGCTGAACATTATAAATAAATAAATAAGAATGCTGATCTTAAGTGATGTTTGCTGTTCTGATTTGATTTCATTTCTGACCTGAAAAAATCAATTACTTCCACAGTCAAGTCTTATCCCCCCTTCTCCTCTAACTTCATATTTAGGTTAATGGACTGTTGAGTCAGAAGGGACCACTGTGTTAATGTAATCTGACCGCCTGTGTAGCACAGACCGTGGGATTTCCTTGCACTAATTCCTGCCTGTACTAAAATACTTCTTTGTTTAAAAGGAAAAAAAAAAAAAAACAACACAAAAAAAACCCATCAGAAATTTATCTATTCTTAATTCAGTTTTATTTGTCATTTTAAACAGTTCATCACTACTCTGAGTAATTTATTCCAGCCACGACTACCTCTGTATACAAGCAGATGTGATAATTTTAAAATTTATGTTTATTTACTAATTAAAAAAAAAAAAAATGGTTTTGGGTTGTGGGTTCGGTGGAGTTTACTGTTGCCTGAGGTTTTCCTCCAGTGAACACAGGTTCATTTAGACTATTCTCAAGGAATATTAGCCTACTTTGACAGCTAAACCCACAGTGGAAAAAATAGTACCTCTTCCCTAAATTATCTCCTGAATCTGATGATTTTAAACCTTTAGCTATTATTTTTCCTATTCTGTTTAGGCAGCAAATTTAAAGAATAGACCTGCACAGTAAAATGCAGTTTCAGAGATAACTAAAACTGGAAGCATTGTAGCTGTCAGTTTTTACATTATTTGCAGCACATTTAGCCCAGATATAGGTCTGTAGTGATGTAACTACACTGCTTCCGGGACAGAGAGTATCTCTGCATGGCATTATATTATACTACATAAATGTGTCATCTCATTTATAGAAAACCCTGGCATCTCTGCATGAGGTGCTGTTGTACCAGGTAGGTAGCTCTATACTGAGCTCCTCAGGGCGAGAACCGTCTTTTCATTATATGCATGTATGTGTAACTGCCTTTCCCTGGGGCCTCTAGGTATTGCTGTGCTAGAAATAAATTATAATAATGAATAAGTGACCTGGACATATACAGTCCAGGAATTTCTGATGTATGCAAATTGTGTTTGGAGCAAAGGGCTAACACTAAATCCAGACGATAAAGTTAACTTACAGTTCTATCCTTTGCATTTTAAATTTTATGTGAGCTTGTTATGCAGAACATTTTGCCTTACTAGAAAAAAAAAAAAAAAAAGAAAAAAGAAAAAAGAAAAAAAAAAGGAAAAAAGTAATCTGAAATGATAGCTTCCACCTGTTTACATTTATCAAGGGCACAGGAAAATTCCTGAATGCTCCCAGTAAGCTGTGACAGAGGAATACTCTGACTGTAAACCCCACTGACAGAGACCGAGTAAATTATTCTGTTCTGAATAGTGAGCTATATATTTGCAAACTATCTGCTTGTGAATTTTATAGCATGCACAGCACAGAGACATTGACCTATAATTATCCAACAGCTGAGCATATATAAGGGCTGGGATAAATAGCCAGCTGGGGTTGAGCAGAACTTCAGATGGACTTCAGTGGGTTGTGTTATTGTAGAGTAGTTGCAGTTGCAGTTGCAGTTGCAGTTGCAGTTGCAGTTGCAGTTGCTGTTGCAGTTGCAGTTGCAGTTGCTGTTGCAGTTGCTGTTGCAGTTGCTGTTGCAGTTGCTGTTGCAGTTGCTGTTGCAGTTGCAGTTGCTGTTGCAGTTGCTGTTGCTGCAGTTGCAGTTTTGCACCAAGTATATTATCTGGCCTAAGTCCTGTAAGTGTGATCATCTTCCACCTTCTTTTTGGTCTTGATACAAGGTTCAAACATATACCTCTTCAAAGCAGAGTTTAGTCACAGCACTAGTGAGCTGGTGTTTGAAGGAGATAATTGAATTTCATGTAGTTACTGGGAATGGTGGTTTTCTTTCATCTGTTTTTATAAGTTACAACCCAGTAGTTGCTGGTGTATGTAGGGATGTGGAAAATCCTATGATATTCTTCTAAGATGCACAAGTTTCTATGTTGTGTTGGACTCCTCTCTGTTTCTTTCAAAAAAATAAACCATTAAAGCAAAATCTCCCATTTTTCAGGAGAGCTGAACAAGAAAAAAGAGAAAAGCAAGAATGATCTGCATGAATCACACATTCATCCAATAAGTGTCTTCTAGAGGTCTCCTTGTAAGTCTTCCCACAAATAATTTGTTGGTTTGTTGGGTTGGTTTTCTTTGTTTTTTGTTCATTAAGGCTGCTTCTGACCAAAGACCATCTGAGAGCATCTTTTATTCATACCTTTTGTGTAAGGAACATTTTAATATTGATATTAATAGAAGTGGTAAATCGTTCCAGGCTTTGTACTTTGCATTTCAGATCAAGAATCCTGCTGTGATGTGAGTAATTATGGTGGTAAAAACTTTGGGTACACCAAAGACCTCCCTACATGGGTTTACAAAAAGTGCTGTAGAAGGAAGAAAAAGTTAAAAAGGTGAAGCAGAATAAAAGTCTTTGCCACATCAGAGCCATTTCCTGGTCAGGAATCTCTGGCCAGCATGTTTTGATGGGTATAAAGTTTACAGTCCCAAGAAGCGCAGAAAGGAGTTCCCTCTGTGATTGTAATACTTCCTCCATAATGATGCATTTAGCTTGCAGCAAAAGGAACCAGAGAAATACCCTAGCAGTGCTTCAGCTGATTAAAATAAATAAATAAATAAATAAATAATTATTATTCATTTTTTGAATTCTTACTTCTGGTTTAATTTTAACAGAAAACACACTAGGGGAGGTAGTCTCAAGAAATCAAATCCGGTTGTTAAATTTCCATAAAGGCTGAACATGCACTGAAACACAGGGACTGTGTTAAACATTTTTAACTTATTTTGAAGCTATTGGTCAGAAGTGCAATCCATATCTGTGTCAGAAGGTTGGTGTAACAGCATAGAAGATACTATTTATACTACTTTCTGGAAATTTGCCAGTCCTCTGAGTTAAAATTCATAATTTTGGCTTCAAATATCAAGAGACATTAAAAAATCTGTGCTTTACTAATTAACTAGGCAGGGGTAGATTCCTCACTTGTCAACATTAAGATTTTGGAGCTAGAAAAATAAATCTGTTCTTCTAATAAATTGTAACGTAAATTTTGGTGGTTTGAACAGCTTCGAAATATTTGTATCTCTGTTCTCAGTCTATCGTGCTTGCCTTAGATTGCATCTATGTGTATGTTCATATCAATATATATATACCTGACAGGAAATGCAAAGGGTTAAAACCAACTTGAAAACCTCACAGATGCTAGAGATCACTTTAATAATAAATACTGATGAAACATTAATCTTGCAGTGATGATTAAAGCTTCTCCTATCTGAAATAGGAATCAGAGCTTTTTAAAACAATTCAGTGCTGGCTTCTTGCATTATTATCTAAAAATATATTATTCTTCACTGCGCAAAGTGTCTGTTCCTTCTGTGCAGCAGAAACTCGTTCTTTAGCCTGAAAATGTGATACTTTGCTGTTTTTTACAACAGAAGCTGCTATATAGCAGATACCATGGGAATCACTAAAAGGAAAGAGATAAGCCCTGTTCCTCTGTCTGAGAGTGGATCTCACTATCTTCTGGTGAGACCCAGTGTGATCAAGGGTGACCTCATTTTCCATTAGAAGCAAAATGTAAGGGATTCCTGTGGTGAGGGAATGAAGGATAATAACACATCCAATGAGTTGAGTGGGTACCAAGAGGAAGGTAGGGTGTTATGAGGAAAGTAGTAATTCCTGCATCTCCTTAGCAAAGCATCCTCTTTTCTCTCTGGCAGCCATGACTTTATGCTGAGCACACCAAGATCTTTAATACTGTCTGACACAAAAAATAAATTGTATTTTTAATAAAGGATTCTGTGTGTTTGAAGCCTTCCTGTAGGTATTATGGTGTCTAAACTGCAACAAAACCCTAACTAGAAACCTTTGAAATGAGAAAGAAAGCAAATCAGCAGTTCTACTGGATACCCAAGATTACCCAGCTTCAGTGCCTCATAGGCACAGTATTAGAGTCAGCAAGCAGAGTAGAGTGGTGGCAGATAAGGGAGAGGTGTGATGAGGGAGGGAGAGATACTGATGTGCACATTATCTCAGCTAGCCTAGCATGAAGTTTCCTTGACTCAGCAACCAACCATCAGGAATTTACTCAACCCGAGGCAGCTCTTGGAAACTCAGTGGGGTTGTGTATGATGGGGGCCTCATCCACCTGTCTACAGCCTGAGATGGGGTGTGGTTCTCTAGGTCAGTGCCCTCCAACAGTGGGACCTATCTGCTTATTTTCTACTGCAGTACTGTGAGGTTATGTCTGTACTGTAAATGAATTTAAAAGAGGAGCATCATACATGGAATGCCCTCCTAAATAGGGAGCTCTTCTGTCACCTGTGTTAAGTCTCATATTTTGAAGATCTCTTCTCTTCCAGAACATCCCAGTCTACAATGCCATGACAAAGTCAAGTCTGGTCTGTGTGAGAGGGTCATGTCCAGCCCTGACTTCAGAGACTCTTGGTGCAAGGCAATAGCTGGGGAAAAGAGTTACATTTCTGTATGTCAGCCCTCCACAAAACCACCATAACCAGTGCAGGGGATCTGAGAGCAAGAAATTGGCTGGGATGCTCACCAGCAGGGTGGGAGATGGAAGCCATGAGGGATGCAATGTGGGTTCCAGCTATGTGACTCAGGTGCTCCGACCTGAACTGTGACCCTGTCACTGGACAATAAGGGTGATTACAGCTACCTCTTTAAACTCTGGAAAATAATATGCTAAACCAAGGAATCAGTCCTTATTACCGCGTAACTCCTTGCTGTAAAGGTATTGCAACTGAAGATGAGACAATACATCGACTGAACAGTGGGCACTTAGCTAACAGCGAAATAATTGTGATCAGTGAGATAAGTACTGCTGAAATTACTCCTCCTTTCCCACTTCTTTCAAAGATAAATACCTCATGATAAGAAGGCAGCTAGGAAAACTAAATTTATTTTGCTGCATAGAAATACCTGTAATTTATTTCTGAAAAGTATAGAGATTGTGCTGATAGTATAGCACAGAGTGAGGAGGGGAGAAACCCTGCTAAGATCCCTGCACATTTCATACATCCTCCTACAGTTTTCCTGCAGGGGCTGAAATCACAGCCTTGGTGTACAAGGTGTACAGCAGCAGTTTTAACAATGACTTTGCTTTGCTTCCCATGGCAAAGTCAAGGGTTTTTATCTTTTTAAGGTTTTTTTACTCATTTACTCCTCTCCTTTCTTATTAATCACAGAATATGGAATATTGTGTCCAGTTCTGGGCCC
>NW_010288940.1:23360-54596 GCF_000700745.2 Antrostomus carolinensis | reverse complement strand
ACCAGGGGAGGTTTAAACTGGACATTAGGAATCATTTCTTTACAGGGGGCTGGTCAAACTCTGGAACAGGCTTCCTGGAGAAGTGGTCAATGCCCCAAGCCTGTCAGTGTTCAAGGGGCATTTGGACAATGCCCTTAATAAGATGCTTTAACTTTTGGTCAGCCCTGAAGTAGTCAGGCTGTTGGACTAGATGATCGTTGTATGTCCCTTCCAACTGAAAATATTCTGTTCTATTCTATCTATTTCCTTTTTGAAAATTCCTCTCTCTTCTTTCTCCTAACCCTTTTTTTTTGTTTTACCATACTCACTATTGTGTTTGAGAGCAGATTCAGATAATGAACTAATAGAATTTTGTGACAGTATTAATTCAGTTTGTGCTGCTCACAAACCATCATCACCGTGTGTTGATTGTTTTGTGAATAGATGTTCTAATTGCCTGTCTAAAAAGAGACTGGGATTACATGGCTAGCAGTACAGTTATATAGAAATGGCATGCTGTTACAGAATACAGCTGGTGCTTCTGTGGCACTGGATTATATTTGCAAGTTACTGATAAAAATAAATTTCTACATCTGTAGAAATTGAGGAGGGAGCATAGGACAGACTAGTGCTCCTACGTGTATGACAGGATTGCCAGGAAACTTGTAACTGCAGAGTGTTCTTTATTGATGAGTGTAAGGGGGAGAATACTTTAAATGCACTGTACAGATGGAAGTGCAAGGAGGACAGACAGAACAGCTAATGAATTTACCTACTCTGATGTTAATCTGCTTTCCTCTTTGCTTCTGTTGCTGCAGAGCTGATGGCTTTTTACAGGTGTTGACAACAGAGAGAACCTCAGTAATACAAGATGTAGTGGTTTGACCCACAGTAGGGCCATGTGGTCCTGCACTCACTCTCCCCACCCAGTGAGATGGGATAGGAGACACAACAAAGGGGACACGGGATTAGGAATGAAGGACAGGGATGGCTCACTCACCAGTTATGGTCACGGGCAAAACAGACTCAAATTTGAGGAAGAAAAATCAATTTAATTTGTTGCCATTCATCTAACTAGACATAACAAGCACATCTTACAACACCTTCCCACACCCCTCCCTTCTTCCTGGGCTCAAATCACTTTGCTCGCAATGTCTCTACCTCTACAGCAGCACAGGGGACAGGGAATGGGGGTTCAGTCAGTTCACCTCTGCTGCTCTTCCCAGCATGAAAGTCCAGGAACAAGATGTTCCAACACAAGCTTCCCATGGAGTCACGGACCTCTTTGGTTTCAGCTCCTGGCTCCGGCATGGGGACATCCAGGGGCTGCAGACTCACCCCCCACTCTGGGGGTCCACCCCCACCCTGGCAGCGAGTGACTCTTGGGGTGACAATTCCAGTCACACTTGCCCTCAGGCTCAGCTTCTCTGCTCCAGCCTGGAGTCCTCCATGGCCTACATGTGGGTCTCCACCATTGAGTGTCCATGGGCTACAGGAGACTTCCTTTGTCTTCTACTCCATTCAGTTGAACTGCGTGTCTCAAGGTTCTCTGTCCTTTTTCCCCCTCCTCATATTTCCTCTGGCAACGAAGCTGTCTCCTGTGTCTGTCCTTTGTTTAGGCCGATGGTTGTCTTTTGTTAGGTCAATGTTAGGTCTCTCCTCCAGGTTCTCTCCACCTTCTTCTTTTCAGGACAGCCCTTCCCCTCACCAATATGGATTCACAAAGGTGTTTCTCTGGTGCTCACTGGCTCAGCCTGGGCTGGGGGGTCTCTGCCTTGGAGCCAGGGGAGCTTTTCACTCTCACAAGGTGACCCTTCCCCCACTAACAAAAAAACAGCCTTAGCACCTCAAACCAGATAAGTATCTTGAACTTTTAGAAAATCTTTAGTGGAGGGACAGCTGCTGAAGGCATGGCTGTGCCTATGAAGCTGAGGATATAAACATCACAGAAAAATTAGGTCTCCTTAGCTTCCAGCACCCTTTATACACAACTGTGCTTCCATTTAATTAGAAGGCAGATAGGTTAATTCCTTTCAGCAGTTTGTAATTTAGGAGAGACGTGCTAGCAGCCCTGGCAGCACGTGGTGGTTGCACTAACACTGAGTGAAAAATCCATTTCATAAGTCCACAAGGATCTGTGAGCTGCATGGATGATCACAGCAGGTTTGTGGCACTGTAAGTAGCCATCTCTGAGCCAGTCAGATATGTTTTTGATGACAGGTTTTTAGTCTGTTTTTTATAACCCTAGCTAAGCAACTTCCGTGATTCACTGAAAAAATGAAATTCTAGTGTATTGCTTTCATATTTTTTCTTTATTGTGTAGTCTTTTTTTCACTGCTGTTTCCCCAAGGTGATATTTACTGTTCTAAAAACTTGGAAAGAGCTCCATAATAGAAGAACATCACTAGAATGTAGGGCTTGTTCCTCAGGAAAAGCTTTATTATTGTTCATTTATAATGATGCTTCTTTATTATAAACAGATGCCATGATACTTATTTTATTGATATGTACAGCAGAATCAAAAGGGGAGATATATTAATTCTGTTTCTTCTGCAGTGCACAGTTACTTGTGGTGGTGGAATAAGGACTCGTAATGTCACTTGTGCCAAAAATAATGATGAGCCATGTGATACTTCGAAGAGACCAAACTCTAAGGCCCTGTGTGGTCTCCAGCAATGTCCTTCTGCTGGAAGATTTCTGGCACCCCCACTGGCACCCAGAAGAGGAAAGATCATAATCAGAAAAACAATTACTAATCCTGAATGGAATCCTCCTCGCAGAACACCCTTACCAAGCCCGAGGTCCCATACAACAACAAAAGTACCCAATCCCAAAAGTGTAACTCCCTGTTTACCTACATCCTCTGGTTTGGGTAATGTGTCAGAAAAAGAAGGAACTGCCAACAAAACATTACAAAATAATTTTTCTGGACCAAGTGATGTTTACAGTTACCCGGTTGTTTCTACTGAAAATAATTCACTCCAAAATACTACTTCATTGCCTTTGCATAAGAGCTTAAGTACTGAAAGTATTTTTGAAAGGGAGCCAGTTTCTACTGTAGAAAGTGAGGTGCAAAGAAGTGGGGATACTCCTGTCTCCTCCTTTACCAGTAGTCCAGAAATAACTTCCAGCTATGATTACTTAACTGAAGAATCTGATGACATTGATGGGTCAGTTGGAAGCAGTGAGAAACCGATTGATCTCCTTTACAGCACAGAACTCGATCCTGAAATCAGAACCAGGGGCACACCCCTCGATACCAGCTCTCCTGTCCTTCAAAACAAAAGCGTGACTTCTCAGCCCACCACTGTGTCTCATTCTACGCTCCTTCCTGTTAGCGGAGCAACACAAGGACTGGCATTTCCAACAACAGCAAACTATATCAGTCTGCAAGTTGATGTGCCTGTTGTAGAAGTAACAACCCAAGAAGCATCTGTTACAGTAATGCCCACAGTGTTTTTTCATGTACCGAGAGAGCAGACTGACAACACAAGGGAAATGAAGCTACTTGACACCGTGACCTCCAGCACACAATCATCAGCTCTCAAGCATGTTCTCAGGAACCAAAGTATAACATCTGAGGACGTTTTGATGACTGTCACACCAAGCAGACACCTAATAACATCCAACAATTTGCCTGGTGATGCCTATTGGATAGTAGGCAACTGGAGTGAGGTAAGTTGGTTTTATCTCATAAGAAGTGGAGAGTGTGAACAGCTGTCTGAACCACTGCTGAGGAAATATAGTTTCTTAGTTTGTCATGATTATCTGAAATGAGTATCATGCATTCAGTTGAAATCCTTGTCACACAAAAAAAAATTAATAACTTTGAATACCTTATGTTAGGTTGCTTACATAGAATGTGTCTGTATTTATGGATTCTGCAAAACTATGCATAACTCTTCCAGGGACATGACATTCAGGTTTAACTATAAGCAGAGATACCTCAAGAGTTCTGTTTTAGGGCACCACAAAAAATTAAGTTATTAGATGAATCCTGGAGACACCAAATGAATATGCTTTTATTTCCAAATAAGTACATAACACAAGTTAGCTGCAGTTGTGCTGTTGTGTTCTAACCTTCACTTACATATCATTTTTTTCTAAGTTATGTGTGTTTTCTAACTTAGTATGTGACCAGGGTCATGTAGGTAAGCTAGCTTTATTACGGCATAAAGCACATTAGTAACATGGATATTTAAACATATTTTGAGTTCGCTGTTAACATAACAGGTTTTTGTGCTGCATTTCTATCTCATCCCACATCTGTATTTATATCCACCATTATGCAGATACCTTTGAATTCAAAGCAGCATTCAGCCTGATAAAACCAGTTTCAGTCTACAAAGCAAAGATATGAATATTAGAATAATATAAATAAACTGATATATCCAGGGCTTGTAATCTGTCCAGCATGTGTCCATGGGGAGACATTGTAACATGGGGTTCTGCAGCTTTTTTTGAAGTGTAGGTGATCATGTATTGGAACTCGGCTGTGGCAGCAGAAAAGTAAAAGCCTTCTGTCTGGTCGGCTTTGAAGTTAGAATCATCAGGCCAGTGGTTGTGGTTGTACAATATCTTTTTGATATGGCAGCTGATAATTAACAGGGTTAATACTGTGTCTTATTTGACTGTAGAAGTGAGCAGTTACTTTATCTGTGTTAATGGCTGTGCCAAAATTAACTTTTTAATTTCTAACTATAGTGAAATTCAATCAAAACAGGTGTAATCCTGTAATACTCACTTTTGAAAGCACTGTATTTCTGTTTGAGTGAATGAAAGAAGTACAGGGAGTTTGAAAATCCTTTTGAGGTTTAAAGCATCTGGAAGATACTTGGCCTGAAAGGTGATGACTTATCCTAGCTTCCTCTGATCCCTGGTCATTACAGAGTGGTTATAATACTTGGATAACTTCTTCTGTGCAGGAGCAATGTAGGTTGCAGAGTTTTCTGTGGCCTCAGAAAAGTGCTTATGATTTTTTGTATATTGCTGTTGACTTTCCTTTACCAATACACAGCACCAGGGTCTTTGACAGTTAGGTTTCTGTGCTGTTTCATTGCTGTGTCCTGAGGTAGTAATTTCTGTGGAGTTAGTGAGTGAGGAGGCAACCACCTAATTCTAGCACCTATAATAAAAGAATATAGAATAAACTTCTGTTTGATGCACTTGCCACTGTAAAATTCTATTTTTTTGTAAGCAGAGGGTTTTTATATGCTAATAGGTTTTATATTCTTTAAATCATATTACCTAAAGTGAGAGACTTTGGTATCTGAACAAGTTACTTCATTTTTCTGATGGCCTTTTTTAAGCACTCTAATTAGTACAGCCAAAGGTCCAGATCTGGAAACTTCTTTGTGCTGATCTGCCTCTGTGTCTCAGTAGGCTATCAAAGGTCTGTTTCTCTGTATGTTTGCTCTGTAGTCTGCCTGGAATGATGCAAATTAATGTAAATGCAGAAATCTAGAACTAAAAAGGACAGTAAGAGATGATTTAGTGTATCCCATGGCAGTGGAGGAACAGGTAAGCCACCGAGATCCTTTTGGTGCCCTGTGTCTGGATGCAGCCAGTGGGTAACACCCCCGCTCTGTCACCACTGCATCAGCAGTTGTTCAGGACATGCACTTCTGATGGCAGTCTGAAGTTTCATCTTGTGCTTTCCCATGGCCAGATGGGAATGGCTTTACCTTCCCATGTTCAGGTGGGACAAGTGAAGCATTTCCTTCTGCACTTGCCCAAGGACCTCCATTTAGATCTGCCTGGGTGAAAGAGCCTGCAAGAGAAAGTCCAGGCAACGGCTGTGGTCCCAAGCCCAGCACATCCCAAACAGAAGTCTGTAATACAGAGATGCTACAGTCTGTCCTAGTCATTCATTACCCACATTAGAAGTATTTTTCTTATACATAACAAACATTTTCTGTACTGAAAATGAAGATTCTGGTTTTTATATGCAGACCATGGAGGATAATTGTCTTTTTAATAACTGGGTTTGGATCTGTTTTCTAAACAAAACCATCTGGTTCCTTTCATGTTTTCCATGTGTTTTCTAAATATCTGGTCACTTTGGTGTTCTTCTAGCTCAGTTGTGGACTTGCTCAGTTTCATCATATATTTCTTCATCAGTGATGTTCATTATGGCCCCAGCTGACACCTCACAAATAAAACTGAGTAATTACTATATATGACCCTATTTGTGAATGTTGCAAAGAGATTTGTCTTGTTTTGTAACCATTCCACTTTCATTTATTCAATTTGTTGTCCACTGTAAACCCTGGATCCCTTAATACAGTATTTCTAGATCAGCAGATGTTCTCAGTTTTGTTTAGGGTGTGTACATATGTGTGTGCATGTGTGTGTGTGTATATATGTGTGTGTGTATACATATATATATAAAGTTCTCCTTAAATGTAGCATTTTGCATTTATTTTTGAATTTCAGATTGTTTTCTTACAATATTTCAACTTGGCAAGATATTTTTCAATTCACATTGCGTCCTCCAACATTCTTGCCAACTCTCCCAACTTGGCATCATCTGCAAATGTTATAAGTGCATGCTGTCTTTCATTATTCAGTTACTTAACAAAAATACTGAAGAGAGATTGGCTCTGGACAGAGCCCTGCAGGACCATATTTGAAATGTCTTTTCATTTTGACACTGAATCACCAAGGACCACTTTATTACAGTTTTTCAGTTAGCTGTGCATCAATCTTGTAATTATTTCACATGGACCATATTTCTATCATTTGCTAAAAGAATGCTGTATGAATCCTATCAAAATGCATCATATCAGCTGGCTTTCTATTTTCATTAAGCCACATAGCCCTGACAGAGAAGGATCATAGAATCATAAATGGTTTGGGTTGGAAGGGACCTTTAAAGGTCATCTAGTCCAACCCACCTACAATAAGCAGAGACTTCTTCAACTAGATCAGGTTGCTCAGAGACCTGATACTAGATTGACTTGAATAATTTGTTCTGTGTGGGTTGTTTTATTGCTTTATCATCTTTGTTAGTGTTTACCAGTTTGATCTTGATTGTTTAGTAATTTGCTTTTGTATCTAGTTGTGAAGTAAAGTTAGGTGAAGTGTTCCAGGAGTCCACAGATCTGCCTTTTTCTTTTCCTAAAGTTACCTTGAAAGACAATAATTTTCAACACTTACTTTATTCAAGAACACTTGAATGAATATCGAGGTAAGGTAAATATATTTGGTTTCAGAGAACTGATGAAATGAATTCAAGGATACTTAATGCATCTAATTTACTGTACTATTCTTTAGTGTTTTTGTAATCTTTTGCTATTCTCACTCAACCTATTGTTTCTTGTTAAAATTAGCTTTATGTGAAGCCTGGAACATTTAACTTCCCCCCTCCCCTCCCCCCCAAGTTTGACGAAGAAAAGGTGTTGAAAAAGAGAATTTGTGGAATCTCTGTCCTTGGAGATATTCTGAAACCATCTGGACAACTGGCTCTAGGTGACCCTACCTGAGCAGGGGGGTTGGGCAGGATGTCACCCAGAGGTCCTTTCCAACCTCAACCATTCTGTGATTCTGTAAATAAGTCATTTCTTATCTTTCTTATAAAATAGAAGTTCTCTATTTCCTCCCTACTCCTTGATTCTAACATTCACAGAACCTTTTATTATTGTTCATTACTTTTAATTAATTATTAGTCTGCTAAAGTCTACTGACTTTATTTTTGCTCTTTCTATTTACCTATCCTTAGTAAAACTATGTACCTGTTTTTAGATGACATCTCTCCAAGGAATTCATATTTTAAGACCATTGCATCTACCTAATTGAATCTCCTGCTATGCTCTCTATCTTTCTTTTTTAATGACTGCCAATATTCTGACATTTCTTTATTCTTCAGGATGTGTCTGTACTAGTAAATGAATAGTACCCAAGTAGTGATAGTCACTGAGATGGGTTGGCATGACATGTCCCATAACACTGTTGACAATTACCTCTCAAGGGCAAAACAGTGCTCAGTGACACCAGTGCCTCTGTCTTTAGCTTTTAACTTCTTCCATACTACTTTCCTTGGTTGTTCTAGGCTGTCACTTTTCCCATTCTAAGAGCTTTTTGGGTACCAAGATACCCTGTTACCATCAGATCTGTTCATTCTGCACCTCTGTTACTGGCCATGAAATTTCACCTGCTCTTACTGTCTCTGTAATAGTCGTCTAATGTATCAAGACTAAGTCTTGGTTCCTGAGTGACAAAAGGAAAAAGCAGTAAATCTTCCTGAACTTCAGAGCAATCCGTCTCCTTAACCATGAAACAATGGTCAAGAAGGCTAAAGCTTTCTCCCAGGACTATTTGCAGCATCATGCTTTTCTCTCGTTAGAAGGTCCTGTAGTGATAGGATAAGGAGTACTGGTTTTAAACTAAAAGAGGGTAGATTTAGACTAGATATAAGAAAGAAATTTTGTAAAATGAGGGTGGTGAAACACTAGAACAGGTTGCCCAGAGTTTTGGTTAAAAGCCCCATCCCTAGAAACATTCAATGTCAGGTTGGACGGGGCTCTGAGCAAACTGATTTAGTTGAAGATGTCCCTGCTCATTGCAGGAGGGGTTGGACTAGATGACCTTTAAACATCCCTTCCAACCAAAACCATTCTATGATTCTCGTGGCTCTGTACTTCACAACAATTTTTGAAAGAATCCTGCTGTGTTTCACCTCCCTCAGACAACAACATAAAGCTTTATAAATATGATCTGCCTAGCATCATCCCTGGGCTCGTCTTTGGTCTTCTCATGAATACTCAGAATGGGGCTTTGGTCAAAGACTAAGCAGCCCTTCAGTGAAGTCTTGGTGTTGTCAGACTGGTATCGCAGGGCTGGGGGAAGCCATTGAACAGTCAGCAACCAAAACAAGGGCAGTGCATCCTCTTGAACAGACAAATTGTCTTAGATAGATAGGTGACTAAGCAAAACTGAACAGTGGTACTCAGTCCCCTTTAACAGGATCTTTATGGCCTCTTGGACAGATGTCCCAGGAATCTCAGAGGCTGGAAATGGCAGATTCACACTCTTCATAATGTACAATTTTAATTTTTTTTGTTGTTGTTGTTGTGACCATTAACCATTTGTCTATTTTTCTGATTGAATCGGGTAACAACTCCATGTCTTCAGTGGTTTTATTTTTCCCTGCCTTAGCTTCAGCTTAGCTTTCCTTATCTTTCCAAGGACATTTACTCAACTTTCCCAGTTTAACTCTCCCACTTGTGTGTTGGGAGTTCAAACCACACAACAGCAGTTGCTCTCTTCATCATTTTGGTGACTTACTCCAAGATTATTTATACTATTTCTTAAGCCAGCTACAAGCTGCTTGGCATGTGTTGGATTTGACTCTATGCATGTAGTTCACTTTCCCTCCCTTTTTAAGGAAGAAAAATGGGTGTCTACAGCCACTTTTCACCTCTTCCTGCTTCAGAATACAATGATATTGACTTTTTTTGTGAAGAGTGTGTACTCTTGGGATCTGTACTGGCATGATCAATATTCTCTTACCTCAGACACTAAAACCCTCCCAAATGTTGGAAATGCTTAGTGACTCCCTGAATTAATCATTTCAAAAATCCTTTTCCTGCACAGTCTTCCCAGGAGTCTCACACAATTTATTTCAGCATCATGGACTCAATTTGCTGAATATCTCATCAGCAGTATTAGGGATATAGAGGGAACAGTGCTGAAGACTGGATGGAATGACATTTTGCATTGGATCCCCAAAGGTAACAGAAAGAAACAGTGGAACAGCTGGTACAGATTTAGAATGTCTCAGTTAGCAGGAGTTTGCCAAAGAAGAGCAGTACATGCTATAAATCAGAATTGGTATTTTCTTAACAAAGCAGAACCTTAAGTAAGATTTAGGTGAATTTTAAAATCTTTTTTTGAATATCTCAGATAACCTAGGTCATCTAAAATGGCTTCAGATATTTATATTTAGGTTCCTGGATTATTTCCAGAATGATTTACTAACCCCAAGTTTGCCTCTGGGCTTTCCTCTCACCCTTATGCAGTGCTCTACCACCTGTGGAATGGGGGCTTTCTGGAGACACGTGGAGTGCAGCAGCAGGAACACATCTCACTGTCAGCACATGAAAAAGCCTGATCCTGCAAGAAAATGTTATCTCCGCCCATGTGCTAGCTGGAAAACAGGAAACTGGAGCAAGGTAACTTCATTCAGAGCTGTGGGTGAACAGTAAACTTGATAACTTCAAAGAGTAGGGATTTCCAAATACTTCATTTTAAAAATAATTATTTACTCATTGAATGCATACATGATTCCCAGTTGACCATTCAGCACTAATTTACTAATTTCCTGACTAAGTTATTTATGGAAACGCATCTGCTGTGAATTCTGTTCTTCCTGTTTGGGGTCGTGCTCATTAACTCTTGCATCTAGAGCTAAAGCAGGCTCACTGTCTGTGTTCTGTGGAGATCCTAGGGCAAAGCTGTGCGTATTTGCATGTGGCATCTTTTTGATCTCTGCCTCGAGAGGCATATCCTAATTTCACAATGCAAGTGGGAATTTGGGAGAAGGATTTGGCGTGTTCCTATTCACCCTTGCCACCGTTACCTCTTATGTGATGTGTTCTGTTCCCCATTCATGTAATCTCTAACATTACAAAAACGAAATAAAAATGTACTGGGGAGAATGCCTGCTATGGCTAGGGTCTTATTTCATAGAATCATAGAATGGGTTGGATTGGAAGGGACCTTAAAGATCATCTAGTTCCAACCCCCCTGCCAGCAGCAGGGACACCTTCCACTAGACCAGGTTGCTCAAAGCCTCATCCAGCCTGGTCTTAAACACTTCCAGGGAGGGGGCATCCACAACTTCTCTGGGCAACCTGTTCCAGTGTCTGACCACCCTCACAGTGAAAAACTTCTTCCTAATGTCTAATCTAAACCTCCCCTCTTTCAGTTTAAACCCATTTCCCCTTGTCTTGTCATTAGTTGCCCTTCCGAAAAGTCCCTCCCCAGCTTTCTTGTAGGCTCCCTTCAGGTATTGGAAGGCCGCTATAAGATCTCCCCGGAAGAATAATAAAAAGACACCAGATTTGTCAGGCATGACTTTCCCTTAGTGAAGCCATGGTAGTTGTCATCAGTCATCTTCTCGTTCTCCATGTGCCTTAGCATAATTTCTAGGAGTATCTGCTCCATGATCTTGCCTGGCACTGAGGTGAGACTGACTGATTTGGTCCTAGTTATATACACAGGCCTGGTCAAGAGACAGAAGATTGCCCAAAGTGATAAGTGGAACCCAAGGAATTGGGTTTAAATTCTTTTTTTTGGTATTGTCAGATGTGTGATGAACACCTGGAAGGACTTTGGTGACTTCTTGAAGCTTGTTACGTTTTATATTCCCACTGTCTAAAATTGAGGCTTCAAACAGTGGGTTATTTTTCAAGACTCAAAAGAGAAAAAACTACAAAATTGTATTTGAAATAATGTTGATTTAATAACAAGAAAGATAGATCTCTCAGACTTTTCCAATAGTTATCATTTTTGCAGACAATGTTGTTGCCACTGGACTAGAAGGCAGATTCATACAAAGAAAAGGTTATAGTTACAAAACCTGTGTTATATTATTGGGCTCTTTGACATAGAATTGATTTGTACGTGAAATACATGACTCTTTAGAAAGTCCAGGAAAGGCCAAGGCATTACATAACCACATTTAAGCCTTTGAAATTGATTTTAAATGATATATAGACATTCTATGGTCCCAGTTGCGGTAGGGCATATTTCACCTTCACTTTTTCTTCATAAATGTTATTGCTTTTGCAAGAAGTGGATGATAGTTATGTCACAGAAAGTAGCTAGAAATCAGATTTAATGATAAAATATTACAGGAAACAAATGTTTTAAAGTGTCAGTCTAATTGTGAGGTCAATTTGAGACAAAAGACTTTTCCTAGCAGGTATCTGTTGTGTTAGCCACCCTTATTTTCCAGCAATTGAACTATACAAACCTAATTACAATTTAATATATAAAATTGGCTAATTTTTGTTTGCTTTTGCAAGTGGCAATTGTTTTTTCTTGTTAGGGGTTTTGAACATTTTTAAGGCACCTTATCACAGCAAGATGGCTGTATTCCACTGCTAATATAGTAGAGCTTTCTCTGTTCCTTTACTTTTGTCTAATTCTTCACCTCCCCTAAAAGAAAGGTGCTTCAAACCAGATCTTACAGTCTGAGTTTAACACCAAATATTAAACTGTCTACACTGGGGCTGTGTGTACACAGTTTCTTGCACAGTCACTTCTGTCCATTGTGTCTATCCAGAAGGACAAAAACTTCTGCGAACAAGAGCATGGACTCCCCTGCCATCCATCCTTCAGCTCCCAGGGGAAGCATTGTATTCAGGTTCTTGTTCAACTGGAGAACGCTTATTTGTGCAAAGGAGAACAGCATCAGTTGTTATATTGCATCATAGCAGTAAAGGTGAAAGCTGATCTGAAGTTATTCAGTGGTATAGGCAGAATTTACTTTAATTCTGCATGAAGACAAAATAAATGTGTATTTGCCCTTCTCCTTGGGGCAGCAAATTCAGTTCTTCCTCAGCAGCAGGGTAGGTCCTGGGCTTCGGTGTCTGGGGACGGAACCTGAAGCTGTTGCATGAGACCTTAGAGCAAGCTCTTGGGGAGAAAGAGGAGACTGGAAGGGCTCACTTGGCTTGCCAGTAGTGCTCCAAGCTGAGGAGCAATTTCACAGGCTGAGTGATGCCCTCTCCTCTCCCATTCTCTCATGCCAAGGCTGCTTCTGGTGCCAGGAACTGCTCCTGTGGAATGTCTCATTATCTCCCAATGGTATCAGCAGCAACTCAAGTCTATGAAGCAGTTTTGGCAGCCTGAGCAATCTACTGCCGTCAACAGCTACCTTTTCCATGGCTGAATGGGAAATCAGCTCATACAGCTGTGCCTCTTTCCTCCCTGCCTCCCTCAGAAGCAACTAAAAAAATGACAATTGCCCTGCATACAGGATTCATTTTTTGTGTTTATTGCATTATGATGCTTTCACTACATTTTTGGAAATAGCTGGCAAAATTTCCTGATTAAATATGCATCCGTTTTATTAATGGATATTCCAGTGAAGAGAAGGAAGTATGTATATGGTGTGTTCTGATTTGTTGTGATGAAAACCACAGTGTTTAAGCCTAACAACAGATTGTAGTTACGGTAAAGTGGAAATTCCCTCTGTGAGTCAGGATGCTCAAAGCTCAGGGCTGTCCTCCTCTTCTGTGACTGGGGAAGGGACAGCCCCTCAGGAAAGCATCATTTGGAGATATGCCTCTTTCTGTTTTGTGTACAGTGCTCTGCTAACTGCAGCGGTGGTTTCAAGACCCGAGATGTTTACTGCATTGATGTTCGTGAAAAACGACTTCTCAGGCCTTTTCATTGCCAATTACTTGGATATAAACCACAACTCAGCACTAGTTGTAACATGGAGCCTTGCTTGCAGTGGAATGTGGAGCCCTGGAATGAGGTATTGTTCTTTAAAAGAAGCTTTGGGAATGAGCAATTAGCTGTCAATTAACAGTGACTGTTAGATCCCATGCTGTGAGGTAAACTTTTGCTCAAAGAAAGACACACAGCTAGTACCACTCAGAGACTCTGCAGTCCTTGTGCATGGTTACAACACAAATTGTCATAGTCCTTCGTAAGACTTCCCAGAATCATTCCTAGGATTGTCTGTGATACACAGATAGAGCTGTCAATTACCATACCCTGAAACAGAGAAGTAGATGGCCTGGAAGATTTGTTTTAGCTATCTCACTGGATCCATAAATGTGATTTATTCAGACTGATTCCTTTTGCTGCCATTTTAATGTTGCTTTCTCATTATGATTAATTTAGAATTTTCCTTTACACTTTTGGTCTGGAATTTTATGGGGCCAGGGACTGAGGTCAGACATAAGATAAATCCTACTTTTTTGTCACTTCGTAGATATAATTCTGTGCCAACAAACTTTCATAGGCAGCCAGGCACATATTTATGTCAGCTAAAGCACATGGTCTGGTTACATTTTAGTGTTTGTTCCCACTAAAAGCAGCTTTGGAGAAAGCACCATAGTGTTTGTGAAACTGTGGACCTGATGCTTTTGGATTTCAAGGGAGGTGATCACATTGTCACCTCCCTCACAATGTCACACCTGCAATAAGGAGACCTCATCCTGTGTGTGTAGTGTGTGTGTTTCCTGTGGAGAGCAGTCAGCAAGGGTTGGAAAATAAGAGTAGCCAAATTACTGTGTTCGTTTGCCACTTAAAATATCTTAGAAAAACACTTGTCCCACGCAGGCAGTAGCCTTCATGCTCAGGTTATTGGATAGAATTGGATTGAAACAGTTCCTTTGTCAGTTGTCAACTCTGCCCCTCATAGGACAGGAACAATGCATTATTCAAAGTATATCTTATTTCATGTTAGGAAATATTTTGGTTATTTCAAGGCTCTACTGCAGACCTAGTGAATAATAATAAAAAAAATCAATTGGTGAGTAATAATAGACTAATAGAATGTGGACAAAAGAATGTTTAAAAAATAACCTGAGTCACTGTCTTTGTATGATGCTTTTATTGCTAAATATTTAATTTATTGTAATCATTGGGTGAATTTTATTGTCCCCAAATGCCTCATAAAAATGAGATGTTGCGTCTCACAAGCTTGTAGTTTCTTCAGTAAATACAGCAGATTAATCCTGCAGACATGTGACTTCCAATCTCATTCCTATTAGAGAATTTACTGTTGCTGGTGGTGCTGTGTGAGCAGTTCTGCATTGTCTGTTCATGTTGCCACTTCTGTGCTGTCATATTCCTTGCATTAATACATGTCAGGAGAAACTTTAGACCAAGTATTTTGCACCAATAATGGCTTCTTCCCTGTTTCTTTCCAATGAAATAAATGTCTCAGTGCAGAGCTTTTCTTCATATGTGGACTGTATGACTCGGTATGCAGGCTACCCTGTATGTCTTAATCACATAGGTCAGTGACAGGCCTCTTGTTACACATGGATCCACATTTCTAAATGAAGAACATCTCCTGGCTGTCTTTGTGGTTTTTCTCTGGGTTCTCATGCATTACCACCTCTCTCATCATGGGTTTGTGCACCTCTTTTGTTAGTGTTCAAGAACGTGTGGTGTTGGCCAGCAAAAGCGACGTATCTACTGCCCAGAAGGTGGCTACTGTGACTTGACAAAAAAACCTAATGCCATTGCAGCATGTAACAGACAACCTTGTACACAGTGGATTAACCAGGCATGGGGCCCGGTAGGATTCAGTTCTTTTTTCTTTTATTTGTTGTCATGAGTTGGCCACGTTCCGTCCTATTATCCGCTTGTCTGTGAGATGTGGTACCTAAAGCAAGTATAGTTTCTTATTCACAACTGAAGCTACAAAGGAAGATCTTTTGAAAATATTACTGAATATTTCGGAGCCAGTCCATCACAGATCCTTCAGGTGACAGGCGTCGTAGCTTCTATTTTTTGTTGCTGCATTAGATGTTGTTGGATGAAGGGCTGTTTTGGGGGTTTTTTCTCTTTCTAATAAAAAAGGAGTTACCACTGACATTCTTCCATTACTCATTTGAAATTTTCCACTGGAACGGACTACTGGGAAGTAAATTCAACAGTGTTCAGTTAGGTATAAAATAAGGTAACATTTCAAGAGGAGGACAGGATAGACCATCTTTAGAGAGGGAGGGAAAATCTTGATTTGTTAATAAAAGTTTTATTATTTGTTAATATGTGCCTAGCTGAATCCTTCCAAGTACAACCAGGCTTTCTGATCTGTCTATGCTTCCAGAGCCTCTCCAGTCATTGTAAGGTTTTACTGTTCAAGACTATTTGGAGGGAGAGAGAAAAACAGAAATTCTGAATTCTGACCAATAGCCTTCTATTTTGGCTTTTGGAAATCTAATTGACAAATATGAGGTGTATCTTTGGGGAACCTTCCAGTATCTGCAATACATGTTTCATTATAAAGAAACTGGTACATGTAATAAACCTTTCCCTCCAGTTTCCTTAATAAACCTATTAGTACATTACAAATAGTCCTCACAGCGCAAGAGAAAGAACACCAACAGCCAGGAGCCACAAAGAATGAAATAATGCAAAGTCATTTAAGACAGAAACTTATTAATGAGTTGGTTTTGGCACAAAGCCATTAGATGGGATATGCGTGTCATGTAATGTAGGGTTAGCGTAATTGTAGCACTTAAATATGGAAATGAAAATTGTTGGGACATGCATAAAATAGGCAACTGAATGCCAAAATGTATGGCAGCTATTTTACTGATTTATTAATCCCATTTATTTTACTTTATAAAAAACTATTTTAAACATTAATCTAAAGTTGCCTCAAGAGTACCTAAAATCTTTTAATGTACTTCACAGCAGTAATATTGTATCTTACACACAGAGATGTGCAAACCTCATGAAGTTCAACAAGGTGAAAGGTCCTGCACCTGGGTCAGGGCAATCCCAAGCACAAACACAGGCTGGGCGTAGAATGGATCGCGGGCAGCCCTGAGGAGAAGGAGCTTTGGGTGGTGGTGGACGAGAAGCTCAACATGAGCCAGCAATGTGCACTCACAGCCCAGAAGGCCAATAACCGTATCCAGGGCTGCATCAAGAGAAGTGTGACCAGCAGGTCGAGGGAGGTGATTCTGCCCTTCCACTTTCATAAGACCCCACCTGGCATACGGTATCCAGTTCTTGGACGCCCAACTTAAGGGCATGGACCTGCTGGAGCAAGTCCAGAGGAGGCCACGAGGATGATCCGAGGGCTGGAGCACCTCTCCTATGAGGACAGGCTGAGAGTTGGGGCTGTTCAGCCTGGAGAAGAGAAGGCTCCGGGGAGATCTTATAGTGGCCTAACAGTACCTGAAGGGGCTCCAGGAAGGCTGGGGAGGGACTTTGGACAAGGGCAGGGAGTGACAGAACAAGAAGTAATGGCTTTAAACTGGAAAAGTGGAGATTTAGATTAGATATGAGGAGCAAGTTCTTTCCTGTGAGGGTGGTGAGACACTGGAACAGGTTGCTCAGAGAAGCTGTGGATGCCCCTCCCTGGAAGTGTTCAAGGCCAGGCTGGATGAGGCTTTGAGCAACCTGGTCTAGTGGAAGGTGTCCCTGCTGATGGCAGGGGGGTTGGAACTGGATGATCTTTAAGGTCTCTTCCAACCTGCACCAGTCTACGATTCTATGAGTTATACATTAGAGAGAGGGTAATTCGCAGAAAAATTAAAGAGGTACCAGTACTGTCTTCATCTCTTGTGCTTCATTAGCTGGCATTCTTTTATCTGTAATGTATTTATCTTGCTGACCAATATTTATCTGAAGAGAAAAAGAATTTAAAATTAACTGGAATTCTCAGACACTCTGGGATTTTGGAAGAATTAAGTGCATTTATAGAAAAGTACAGGATCTTTTTTTGAAAATTTTCTCTTTTTTATGGCCTTATGTGTGCAGCCAGAACAAGCAGCTGGCAGTTGTTTTGTGGTTGTAAAGAAAGGGTAACCACTGTGTAAATGCACCAAAGAATAAACATCTCACTGAGGTTTTTTTTAAATCTTCAACTTGTTCATTTCTAGACCTAACTTTGTAATTGATTATTCATGTTAAATTTAGATGGCGAGAAAAGACGGGAAATAAAAAATGTTTCAGTGCAGCACTAATTTGGATTACTACTGTCTTACTTTATAGGACTGGCATTTCAGACCATCATCCTCCTCCTCTGTAGAACACAGTCCTCTTACTGTGATTACTCATTGTCAGATGCTGTACTATTTACCCATCCACCATATCCTGCCAAATCTGGACACTATGCACCATGGAGGTGTATGAGTGGAGAATGAAGTACATAAAGTACCTTAGTGTCTTGGTTCTGGATCATATGGCATTTTTAGCTTTCTGTCACATTGCAGCTCAAATACTGGCATATTACATAATTTCCATGTAAAAGACTTTTATATGTGTTAAAATTTCTCTCTTGCAGTGCACCGTTTCTTGTGGAGGGGGCATTCAGCAAAGAACTGTGACGTGCATGAATATAGAAACTAATGAAACTGAAGATCACAGTATGTGTTTGGATAAACCCAAGCCCACAGAGTATCAGAAATGCAATCTGCAAGAGTGCACAAAGAGTCCAGGTATGACAATACACTTGCAATCAGTTTCCAAAAAGCTCTCCATTTGTGCTGAGATTCTGCAAAAACTGGGAGCTGCCCTAATGTATCAGCTTGTTGTGAGTACTACAGGCTCAGTAATTATTGGTCAGCCTAACCTGCTGCTGCTCAGCTGCACTGTTGGCAGAATCACATTGCCATGTTCTTCAGCCCTACTGGCCTTGTGTTACCATGATGGAGAATGCAGTTCTCTAAGCATGCATCCCTAATTTATGGTGCCACAGCTAAATTAATAGATCTGCTTCTATTGAACAGGCTGTTTTGTGGCCTGTGGAAGGACATTCTCTGAGTCCAAACAGATGCCATTTCTTGAAGACAGATACCCCTATGGGAACTGCAAGTTCTGGACTGGGAGTGCAAGCAAAGTGAGACTGTAAGAGACTGTTTTCTGTAAGAAAAATCAGACTGGTAGTAAACCCAGATACAGTCTTGGCACTATGAATTCAGTGTCCCACAGGGTGAGACTGTCTCAAAGAGGTGGAGAGAAGTCATCTTGTGACTCAGGGTGTCCAGCACCTCTCTGCTTCAGGGATCCAGGAGCCCAGTTATGTAGATGATAATAGCCCAGAAAAAAAAGTGTCAGGGGAGGGAGGAACCTTATGGAAGGGTATCTTTATCTGTAGTCTATATACTGCAGTATCCAGCAGGTACCCTCAGGTAAGAACAACAAGAGCTCAGAGTCATTCTGGAACAGCCTTCAAAGGCCTTTTGGAGGAGGATTTTTCCCCCTTAGCAAGTCAGCAGTAAGGATCCAATCTGGCAATGAGTCAAGAGGTTGACTCCTGAGGGAACTGCAGATCTGGCATGCACTTGAGAGTGATGCATTAGTTCTCCTGTTGTTCAAAGAACTTTAGCACATGGTTTGCCCTAGCGTTGAATTGGTCTGCTTACCACCTGTCCCTCTCATGTTCAGAAAGACAGACTCAGATAAATGCTGCCTACACGGATTAGTAATAATTTGTTTCTGTGAATAATAGCTGAAGGGGCCAGTAAAACATAAATGCACTCCTGGGTAGACCAGTGGTGCATGCAGCCCAATATTGTGTCTCCAGCAGTGGCATTAGAATATGCTACTTAGGGAGAATACAGGAGCTTAGTCCTTTCCTGTGATGCTTTTCCATGATATTCCCCCAGCATTCCCAGCTGATGTACTAGGACTATTAAAGGCACCTCTCTTAGTACCTTTTAGTTTAATTTTATGGAACTTTTTCCATTAATATGTTGCATCCCTTTTTCACCCTGTGATGCTGTCTGCTTTCACCTTTTCCTGTGGCACCAAGTTACAGAGATTCACAGCCTGCTGTGAAAAGACATGCTTTTATCTGTTTTAAACAACCTTCATATTAGTTTCATTGAGTTTCCATAGTTGTAGTGTTGAGGGGTTTGCTGAACAACAGCCTTGCATTTGGCTAATCCACCACCTTCCTGCTTTTGCAAGCCTTGACTCTCTGCTCAGCCACTTCCTTTCACAGCTGAAGACCCCTATTTTGTAATATTTAACTAAATCTGTCACATTTCAGTTTATTAAAGCTGCTACAGACCTATTGGCACCATAATACAGACAGTACCAGTCCCTGGCTTGTTCTAGTGCTGCAGAAATTGAAGCATAGTCAAGCTGAACATGTAGTTGCACGTGCATTGTCTGTGCTTTTCTCCCTGCCCTGCATGGCTCTGCAGCATGCTGCCAGCCCATTGCTCTTGTCTTAAATAAATGTACTGTTACAAGGATACTGAAGTACCAGACTCACCGGTCATTGTTGCTGCACTTTCTCTGGCAGTTCCTAAAAGCAGAAACATTGAAGTGAAAAACAGATCAGCTACATCTTCTGCAAAAACCTCACTGAACAGTAATAAAAGAGTGCTGTATTTTCCAAGACAGAAGGTCATCTGGAGTTTAATAGGACCTGTTCACTTAAAAGTTCTAAAATTTCAGGGGGGATCATGCTGACCAGTAATACAAAGGAAGAGAAAGCCATCATAAATAACAGCCTTAACCAGCATGACTGTCTGACATAAAACAGTTTAAAATTCTAAAAATAGACATAATTTGTCAGCAATATACAGCTAATTCTTCTCATCTTCTCCACCATAGGGCTATCCTGCAGCAAAGACCAACTGTCGGTCCGTTTCTGCCAGAGGCTGAAAGGCATTGGCAAGTGCTTGCTGCCATCAATACAGACTCAGTGCTGCTTCACATGTAGCCAGCCCCGAATTCGTAACAAAACAAGATATTGGGATCAGCGAGGCCTCAAGCAGCAGAATTACACTAAATCTAGAAGGAAATCACCTCAAAACCAAGAAAACAACAACCAAGCTGCTCAGCACTAGCTGTTCTTTATCAAGTTGCTTCTGTTTACAGGTTTTACGTTCCTTGTTTTTTTTTCTGAACCATCCCACGTAAATGGAAATCTGTGATCAAAACTGGGAAAATACATTTCTTAGGGTTATCAGTCCTAATTTACTGCTTCAAGTTTGTCTGTGTAATAGTCCAAAATTTGTGACATAATTTGCAGTGTACCAGCAAGTAGTACTTCTTAGGCATGCATAGAGGCTAGAAACAAGCTTACAGGAATTTTTTTATTTTTTTAAATGAATGATTTACTTGTTTGTTCTTCCGTCTCTTTTCCGAAACCCACACAGCTCCACTTTACTCAAGAGTGCTGAGTGAAGGTGGCCAATGGGGCAGCAGAAACAGACCTGTGCTGTGGGCCAGATCCCTCTATGCCCACTCACTTTTCTCTTTTTAGGAGTCAAGGTGAAGTGGCAGCATTTCTCTAAATCGTTTGCTTACTTCATAAATTTAAAAGCAGAGTTTTATAATAACTGATTATGATATGCAGGCCAAATTGAAATATTGGATTTTTCAAAAGAAAAAGGTGTTCCTTTAGTACTTGATTGAACCACTAAAGGATACCTCAGCAGTAGCCTGTCCTGGCCAGTTTTCTCCTGCTGCAAATGTTTTGCTCTAACTTAAAAACCCTACCAAATCTGGAATGTTAAGTTCCCAAATACGTTTTAAGCAACATTTCTTAGTACCATGAAAGCAATGCTGTTTGCAGCTATGACCTTTAGTGGTAGAGCTGTCATTTAATCCAGCATCTCCTAGTGGAGTGTAAGCCCACATCCACAAGAATACTCCATCACCTCACTCAGAGCAGTTTTTCTCCAATGCAAATCATAGTGAAGGTAAGGGCACCTGGGAGAGGAGCCTGAAATCCAGAGTATCTGTGTAGCTCTGGGCCTCAGGCTAGTGACAAGACCACTAGCCAAATAGCATATCTGATTTGCTGTTGAGGAAAATGGCAGAACAAACTGGACCCTTTGAAGCAAAGCTGGGCATTTTCAAAAGAGCTGGGCAGAGTCTGACATTTAGATTTCTTTGAAATTCAGTAGGATTTGGACACCTTGGTTCTTAATGCTCTTTTGAAAATGACAGATTTACTCCCTAGCTACCTGACAATTTGAGTTTGTAATACAGGGAAATGTCACTTTTCGCAATGTAGAGTGAGACACATAGCCACAAATCCAAGTGTCACTATGGTTACAGAGCTGTGACTAGCAGTAGCCCTATTTCTAGGCAGACCTTTATGAAAGTTAATAGAAATATTTGGGCCTGGCTATAATGTATTAACTTAATGAAGGCCACAGGTCTAATTGTCCTTTTTCATAGGTTTGTGACCTTTGTCTAAGGGCTCTCTTCTTCACTTGAAGTCTCTGGGAGTTCAGGATATGCAGCATGGTAAGGTTAGATTTATTAACCTCTGTGGTGGCAATATAACCCCAGTTATCGGTGCTGATAAAACTTAAAATCCACTGTTAAAAATATGGTGCTAGCATAACAGATGTGGGGGATGACTTACAATGGTGCGTGTGCATGCACATGTGTACATAGCATACATGCACATACTCTTAATACTTGTCTATGGTGTTGCTGGCCAATGCCAGACATAATGTATTTCAAGTTTCACAGTGTGCTTAAATCCTTCTGATGTCCTGAATAGCTACTGACCCTTTGAGCAATAGAAATCTGGGCAGTTCTGTTCCACTGGACACAGAAACGTTGACTCATGTGAAGGAGTGGAGGTGTCCCATCTGATTCGGGAAGCATTTGGGCAGGGCTTGGCCTCAGGCTGCATTGTGTAGAGCAGAGCCTGTACTGCTACGTCCAAGGCAGTTCTCTGATGGCCATACAACCTAGACCAGTGGACAGTACAGATGCTTCTGATGTTCCCAGAAGCATCTTCTAGGATTTGGGCAGGACAAAGTTAGATTCACTTCAGAGTCAGACTCTTCCGTGCTCAGAGGTACCTGCAAGGTTTTATCCACAGAGGTCAGCAGAAGTGGGACATAGGTCATGTGGGCTAATAAGAAAGGCACTGACTGAGTGGATATAGTGCAGGTGGGAGGAAAAGTGCCTGGGGATTTTGTCCCTGCTGGTGTGGAGTAAAACCATTTCTGGCCTCATTGTTTTCTTCAGGGAGCTGTAATTTCATTTGAAATAGGTAAAAGTGAATGAATTATATTGTCGACATTAATCAAAACAATCTTTCTACCCAGGGAAGCACAGTCATCACTGTTGCTCAGCTTAAAAATTTAGGGAAAAGACTGTGACAACATGAACTGTTTTAACAGAGCAGTGCCACTGCTGTATTATACATAGGTTCTTACACGCACTGATCTGCCTAGTATCTCCTCTCTACTAGTAATATATGCAGTCATCTCTCCCATCCATTTAGCAAGATTCCTTTCTTATGACATAACTCCTTTTAAGTAAAGATGAAATTATGATTGTAACCCAGATGGTCACTATTCTCAAAACTGAATAGAGTATTAAGTGCAGAGGCATAATATCATTATATTATCATATTAACCTGAGACACATCAGCTTCAACAGGTTGCTCAGGAAAAAATGTGTATTTGGCACATTCACTGCTTGTTTTAACATTTCAACATTTACAAAGCAAACTATGATGACATACTTGTTTCAAGCTTCAATAAATGTCATTGCTTACATCTGGTGTCTCTGGTATTTTATGTTTCCAGTGCAAGAAGATTCTTAAGATGGAATTCCAAGGAAAAAAAAAATTAGAAAGTATCTTTTCTGTTCCAGGGGAACCCTTGTCAGTGAGGTATTTTGATACTTGATATTCCAACATAAAAGAAATCGCTAAAAAGGGTGAGGGAAAAAGTAGTGTAATTAAGCATGGTGTTAAGTAAAAGTATACGTTAATAGGCTGAGTTATTTCCTATGAAACAGATAACATCTTACCACTTCTAGTCCAAACAGATGCGTGCATGCCTGTTGTGTCTGTTTTCTCTGTTGTGGGATGTATCTGTTCTCCTGAACAGCTGTATACATTATGATCATGCCCACTGCTCCCCACCCCCTCAAATTCTTTCAGAACTCTGGTTTTGCATGTGCTGCTGATGCCTAGGAACTTAATTACACTAACCCCGTTCCTTGACCTGCAGCCCAGGAGCACAGGCATCACAGCTGAGTGTATATGCCTGGATAGAGAGTACCGTAAGTTTGCACTTAGTTACCAAACTCCACCCCGGCATCCATCCATGGGTTCAGCCTCATCGCACTCTATGGAAGTTGCAGGAAGGAAATGTGGATCTCCAGCGGCAGGGTCCTGCACCGATGCTCTAAGGGAGAGGAATGAATTGGATTGAGAAATGAGTTGAGGCTCCCTCCACTTTGCAAAGTCTCATTAGGCATTTACTGGATGACCTGCTACATAGCCTGACGAGCAGTTTCTGCTCTCTGCTGCACTGTGTGGCATGGCTTGCTGCACTTCTTTGGCCTAGGCAAGCATGCAGCACCCACCAAAGGAACAGCCTTTTAGCTGCCTAGTGCCAGCTAGAAATGAAATCAGCATGCAGAACATTGTGCTTGTGGCTCTAGTGATTCTCTCCATGAAATAGGGTCCCTAGAGTATAGGTGAATTTGGGCAATCAGTTGTCCATTTTCCCCCATGACTTCTGTAGAAAAGTGGTTCTCAGTCAGTGGCTGTACCAGTTTTATGGAAATACATGAGAACTGCTTGATATTACCCATGCTTAAGCAGAATTAACTGTACATAATGTAGATGTACGTATCCAGGGGTAGCTACAGATAGAAGTTATTTACTACATTTTGGAAGTAATCACTGACTGATTGTCTGCTGATTTTTATATATGCAACCTCCGTCTGTACATTCTACATGTTGTTATAAGGCACTTTGAGATCCAGGACAGTGCTCAAGGAGACCCTAAATGTCGTACATAGTGACAGCAAACTCTTCATAGCATGTGCCTCAAACTGCTGGGTACCATCTTGTAACTCACTGACAGGGAGATGTTGGGCTTCTTCCTTCTCTAAGCCTTTCTGAGGCTGCTGGCTGCAAGGGTGAGTGTGGCTTGTGTCAACCTAGTGACAGCAGCCCTGCTGTGAACCAGCTCCAAGTAAGCCAAAGGTCAGGTGAACATCCTCACCAGTGACCTGGAATAACTTATTTCTCCAGTTGAGTTTCACATAGAATCTGATCTCGTGCTCTGCAATCATAGTGGAGTAGGCACTGGGGTGTGTACAGGTGTCTCATTAGTACCTAAGTGTAAAAAGAGCTACTTCGTGGCATCAAGGCACAATCAAAACTAGACCTTTTCAGTTGGAGATGTCTAGGTGTGCAGGCTTCTCTGCCAGCAGGAGCACACTTGCATGATGATGGGATGCGATGAGAGAGAAGTAGGGATTTAAGGAGTGGTATTCCACACGGAGGCACTTAATGCAACAGCACTGATAGATTAATTTTGTGGAGACAGAAACACAGTACACCAGAGACTTAAGAAGAAATTTCAGCCCTGTTCAAGTGAATGTCTTAGGTGTCCTGTTTTCAGTGGGTTATTGTGTTCCCCTGGAGAACAGGAATTGGTGCCAGACACCTGTTTCTTCATTAGGCTGACTGATCCGACTGTGTTTATCAGGGACTCATTCTGCTACAGAATGGTGATTAACAAGAAGCATGGTTTATTGCTGCTGCCCAGCACTGCAGCCTCCGCAGCCCTTACACCTCCAGGTAGTAGAATATGGGGAGCTCACACAAGGATAATGCTTATTTCTGTGACTGATAGATCCCAGCCTCCTCCTTTCTCTTAATGAACAAATGCCAGTATCTCCAGCCCACCCACAGGAACAAAACCTGGAATATGTTAGCCAAGGAGTACAAGTCTGTCCTACAAACATAGTGGTGGCAGCAGTAAGAGCCAGGAGGATAAGCAATAACTACAGTACCTTCTGAGTGGCCAACCACCTTCTTTAAGCTGAGATGCCTGGGTTTTGGGAGGAATCTGTGGTGAATATGTGAAAAACAGGAAGTTATTAAATAGCCATCAGATGCCTACTTGAAAGATACAATCAAATAAAAAAGAACATCACGGTTCTTGAGGGCTTCTGCTAATTGACTGCTATTGTTATGAATCATTAGATGTAGCTTTTATTAAAGATTTTGAGCAGATGAAAATAGTTACTTGGAGGGATTGGGTGTTTTGTGAAGTCAGTCTTCTGCTAGAGTTACCTCTATGTTTGTCATGTTACAAGCAGGTGATAAGATGGTTCTCAGCTACTGTACTCATCTGGATTCAGTGGCTTTGGCTGGGGGCTTGAGACACAACATAGCCCTTCTCCCTACATTGACTGTGGAGAACAGTACTTTTGGGGCTTGTGAAGGCTAAGGAGTCAGAGGGCTGCCCCAGAGCCTCGTCTGGAGACCCTGCAGTCTGAGTTCCCTCCAGGTTTTAAAGGGAAGGGTTTGAGCCTACCTTCCTAATTTATAGGCCAATAGAGTGCCCAAGGCACTGAGCAAAGGATGCAGTGTAAGAGTCAGTTGTTACTGTGCCACAAAGGCACAACAGAAACCTTGAATTCCCTCTTGTTTACCATTAAATCTCAATAAATGAAATGAGTGAATCTTGGATTTTAAACCTTTAAGGGTTGTCTTGGAGTTGAGTAAATAGTATCTGCTAGCAAAAAGAGAATGTGTGTAGAGGCTGGCAGAAGCTGGAAGCAAGAAAAGGCTGCATGTGGGGTCAAGCCAATTCCTTGCAAACAAGAAGGAGAGTCCCAGGCAGGTGAAGGTCACTGTACATGTCAGCATTTCAAGGCAGCCCACGGCTTCACTGCCGCAGTAATCCTTGGGATGCGAACAGGCACCCAGTGCTGCCCTCTCATAACGCCACATCTGCGGTCCTGCTTGTGGGACTGCTTGGGCAAAGGGCACTGCTGTTTGCTGGAGTGCTGGTGTTAGATGAGATTCCACTGGGAACACTGGCATGCTGTAGTGTTGGGAAATGTGGCATTAATGGGAAACCACTGTAAGGAAAACTCTAGTGTGGGGGAAGCTGGTTAATGAACTAGCAGAGCGGGGAGTGCTTTGTTACAAACCCATGAGGACTCTGTGAACGGGAGTGCAGTGAATTTTGCAGCTACCTGCATGCTTATTTACACAGATGGCAGGCATGGAGAGACTGTTTTCCATCTCTTCTCCTGCATCTGTTATCTACTTCATACAATAGCTGAACTAATGAAGCTTGAGATTAAATTATCTCTTATCCACTGTGTTTGTTTGGAAATACATTATTTGGTTGTTTGGCTTGGTAGGTAAAAATATATTGTCATATAATACATGGGAGCCTGAATCAGACTCATAACAAACAGTGCTGGCTTATAAAATTACTGTTCTTTGCTGCAATGCTTACTGTCTGAAAGCTAATTGAATGGTGGTTTTCTACAGAGGAAAACTAAATTCTTTTCTGTGTCCCATCCCTAGTCCTAGCCTTCATGGGACGAAGCCCTGGCCCTGGTAGTCAAAGCCAGTGCCCCTAATGCACTGAAAGACCAGCGAGATTCTTCCCCCTGTTAAATACAAGTTGTGCCAGACCCTGCACCCATCAGTCATGGACCTAGATGAAAAGGAACTGACTTTACTACTCCTGCTGATCTGAGGAGATGTTGAGCCCAGCTGGTCTTGGCTTCACAGCCATGCAAAATTAAAGTTGTTGCACCTGAGCTGAGGGGAGGCCATGAGCATCCTCAAGCTCCAGCACGAAGCAGGAGTTTTCTTATAGAAGACAGATATCCTTCTTGTTAGCAAGTGCTCCCTGCCTGTGACCTGACAGCTGACAGTTTCCTGTTCCTCTTGGGTCACTTCATTTCTAATCGTGCCTGTCTCCCAAGTGTGTATTTAGGCAAAGAGGCACAGCGGATGTTGGAGCAGCCAGACCCTGCTGGAGTGAATGGGAACAGAAATGGGTCTTGGTAATTATTGTACTTACGTGATCAGCTAACTTGATTTTGACTGAAGCTTCCTGCTGGCTCCCAGTCCTCTCCCATAAGGGATACATGGTCTGATTGATGGGAGTACCCTCCTTTATATGGGGAGCCTGCTGGCAGCAGGCAGCGCTGCCATTAAACCCGTGCCAGGATGCTGGGGATTTTGATCTGCTGCTCCTTCACAGGTCACTCACTGCTGCTCCTTCTTCAACACCCACTCAGGCTCAGCTTCAGTCCACTTGACCTATATTCACCCTCTGAATGGAAAACATGTCTTTCGCTCCTTGTTTGACTCACAATATCCAAAAGAGTTGTGAGATGTGGAACACAAAAGTGTTCTCTGCCGAGCTCAACAAATCCTCTGAGCAACCCGTGTCTCTAGGTTCACTGATTGCTACTGTCACAAACATGTGAGGAGGCAAAAAGTGTCCACTAATACAAAGAAAGCTTTGTCCAGGGAGCTTTTATCCTGCTTCTGTAACTGCCATGGCCATGACCTCTATTGGGTCTGAAACTGCAGAAAGGTAATCGCAACTGGAATTCAGATTTTCCATCTGCTACAGCCAGTCACCCTTGCTCTAGGTGCAGAATGGGTTTGTCTGTGTAAACATGAAGTTTTTGTTAGGCAGCAACAGGGACAAACTATGCTAGGAAGTTTAGTGGAGTATTGGAGTATTTGTACATTAAGTCAGGTTCCATGAGACATCATGAATAATGTCAAAACTGATAATTTTGATATTTCCAAAATGAAATTTTTCTGTTGGGTAACATAGGTGGGTGCTGTTCACAGGACAGAAACTGTATTGGGTGGTTCGTCCATCAGCTGCCACTTGCTTGGAGTTCACATTTGGATCAGGTACCTACCTGTAACTTGGTGTGAGTGCTGTAAGTGCAGATTTGTACAGGATGCCAGAGTGGTCCTTTTCCAGTCTTTCCTCTTGACAGTTTTCCATTATATAGTGACAGTTATGGCAGCACAAACAGTATAATGTGATATCTAGGGCTGTCAGCTGAGAGCAAGGAGCAGCCCCTTTTCCACTGCACAAGGAAACATCTTGGCCCTAGATGGTATTTTTTTTTAATAAATAATCAGTCAGCTGAGGAAGAAACAGGTACTCAGAAAAGTTACTTAAATTATGCTGGCCAGGCACACCGTGTTGGTTTTATACAGGAAATCTGCTGAGCACAAAGCTGAAAGTTGTTGGTTTCACCGTCTGTGTTTTACTAACCAACAGCCAAGACAGGTTGATACTGAATAGCCCCAGTAAGTAATTACCAAAAGTCCTTAAACAGATTTATAGTGTATGCTGACTGACTCCCATTGTTTCTGCACACACAAGGTGGTCATGTGCTTGAGCCTGAAGACCTTTTATAGGGGAAACAATAAAATAAGTCTCCAAGGAAAGAACATTACATATCCTCTGCAATAGCCCGTGCCACCTCTCTCTCTCAGGTGGGAACTGCCTGCTGAGATGAAAATATACCATATAGGGAGTGCAGAATCCACTGTAGATTAGAATTACACAGACAATGTGTTTCTTTCTCCTCTTTCATCATCTTTATTTATTGGTTTCCTTTACATTTGGTGAATGACTGTAGATATCTAGCCCTAGATTAGTGAATTAAGGTTGCTAGTAAGAGGACTGTTGCATGCTTAGCAGTACTTGTTCTGATCAAAGGAAAAGATTGTTCTTAATTTGAGTTCTGCAGAGATTGTGTTCCATTGAAATCAAGACATCTTGTTTGCTCAGGATTTGAGCTGCTAGGATTACTGAAACTGCTGATTAGCCTCAAGTTTCATTGTCTTTTGCTAACTGAAATTTTTATACCTGCTGCTTCCAACCTCAGGACTGTGCTCTTTCTTTCAGTGCCAGGAATAGATGCAGCCTCCATTAGAAATCTGTTCCACAGAGAGGTGCTTGCAAACTTAGGTTAAATCACCTCTCTGTCTTCCCTTAAATGAAATAAATATGCTGAGTTTCTTCAGTTATTCCAAGGCATATTTCATGGACTTCAGTTTTTCCTGTTATGTTCTTGAACCCTTAAAAATTTTACTTTGAAGTGCAGACACATAAACTTGCTGCAGTATTGCAAATCTGGTCTTGTCACTGCACCAGCATTGGTGTTCTGTTACTTTTTCGGGGTCAAATTTTACTTATTACAGCTCTAGCATTAGGTTATAAACATAAACTCAGTTGGTAGTTTGCCATTATTACACTGCTATTTTCCAGTGCCATGAACTTCAGCATACAGCCCCCCTCTTATATATGACCTGTCATCTTTGCTTTTAGCTTTTATTCCTTTATGAAAACAGATCTTTAAATTCCACTGACTTTAGCAAGTGACCCAGTTCACCCTATCTAACAATCTCCCTCATTTACTGTCTCGACAATTTTTCTGTCATCTGCAAATATTCTCAGCATAATTTTCTGTTTTATTCCAGATCACCAATAAAGGTATTTAATGACAGAAGTATCTTGCTGCAGGAATGAAAGTGTTTGGTTGATGTTTCCCTTGTATATTTTTTTTATTATGAATTCACAATGTGCTTGTGTTTAACATAGTGGTACTTTATACAAACAGAATATTGCACGAGGCAAAATGAAATTTTTCACAGGTATCTTTTGTCCAGTCCAGCCAAGCTTGTTGTGTGTTGGAGGGAAGCTGTGTTAGGGTCGTGGGTTTTACTAGGTTGGTTCTTGTCAAACCAACCTAGTAAAAGCCACAACCCTAGCCTTTGTCTTACTGAAGTTTCAACCTCAAGGCACACTCAGAACATGCTCAACACCTGTGAAATATCTTTGATCTCAGCTTTTTGTTGGCATAACCATTGAGACATCTTTGGGTCAGCAGGCTGGTTGCCATCTTAAGCATCCAAAATGAGGAGAAAGCAAAATAAGAGACTGGTAGAGGAGCTCCATTGCATGACGTGCTTCTCTGTTGCATTTTGACACTTCTAATTGTGCATTTGAAATCATAGGAATTTTGAAAACTTAAGCAGCCGCTGTACCAACCAGCTGCAGACCAGTGCATGGGAACAGTAAGACTCCAGGGATTTCTTAAAGCGGAGAAAAAACTTGATATGTCTTCTTTTCACTTACAGCTTCACTGTAAAGCTTCAACTTACAGATGTTCCTAGAGCGTCCCCTGAAGCTGTCTGCCAGGAACTTGCAGGCCCCTTGATTACAGCTGGGTGAAGCCTGGCTATGAAAGTACCTGAACTTGAGAGAGTGAGGATGGTACTGATGTGTCCCCAAAGGTTACACATCTTGTTTCTGTAGAGCGTACATTGAGACACAGCAGCAAAAAACCTATTGCTTCTGATGTGTGGCAGCAGCAACAGGGACCACCAAGGATGTACATGCCTGCAGCTTTTCTGGATCCAGGCAGGAGCACTATCTGCTTGCAGAGCCCAAGACAAGCAACTTTTTAGCACATCTGAGCAAGTTATGATGTGGGAGATCTTGGTTTTGAAAGTGGTTCCTGAGCCAGTACTTCTATCTGCCTGAAGATTTGATCAGCAGGGGAGATGCTGTGCTCCAGGCTTATGTTGGAAAAGGTGCAGCCCAACCCCAGGCTGCCAACTTGGTGCACACAGGTATTAATCCAGAGCCTTCCTGCTCTTCCCCAGGGGCCATTACTTGGCCAAGACTCTACAGTGTAAGACCAAATTGAGGAAGGAAGGCTGGCAAGGGACCTGGCTATCCTTATCATTGCCTTAATTGAGTCTCAACTGTGTCCCGTTCTGGAGCCCCAATATAAGAA